>NW_010102172.1:0-12953 GCF_000699245.1 Pterocles gutturalis
GTGATTCTGTGATTCTGTGATTCTGTTGGTATAAGCAAGCCCACTGCCACCTGACCAAGAGCCTCTAACTTTCTCTGTCTCTGCTCATCACCTTGTCTCTCTCTCTTTGCCTTCCTATCCAGACAGTGTGCAACCATCTGTTCTTCACTGTATCCTCCAGATCTCATATGCCAAGCATGCTCCTTCTCCATTGAAATTGCATTTTACCCTGGGAAGGGTTCATAGAGCCAAAATCCCTGTAATTTTTTGCACACCCAGTTTCCTAATTGAGTCAAAGATGCATTAGGCCATTAAAATTTGTCATGAAATTTAGCATAAATTTGACTACATCTACTACACCTAGACTACTAAATATACATCGTGCAAATGAGAATTACTGCTTGTTTTGTATCTAAACAATGTTGCAGAAAATATGGCTGCTCATACAACCTTAGCAACAGCAACTGACCAGTTCCTTCTGTTTGGCTCTAATGATTCATCAGCCAAGCAGTAACAGACAGAATTAAACTCTCATGGCAGTAGAAATAGAATTGAGATGCTGGAGACGCTTTGCTTTTTCCACACACAGATCTGACTCAGGTCATTGCAGAGAGTTGAGCAGGCTCCAGGTGAAAGGGTTTAGGCATGGTAATTACAGCATCAGATTCGCTGTCAGTATTTGGAGAGCAATCCCTTCATGGTGCATAGCAAGAAGAGTGGGCAGAGTGAGTGAGAGGATAATGATTCATTGTGACCAAGGGTTTTCTTCTCACTCTGATTCCTGTGGACCTCTCAGAACATGGACAGGATACAAATAAGTAAAGTGCAAATTCCGTGCTTTGACCAGTTCTTCTTCTGTTCTGAGACAGCACCTTTTGCTGGCCTCCAAAACTTCTGTTGCAGACAACAAACTAGGACTGAGGATGACAGTGTTACATATTCCAGAAGCTATTACTGCTGCAAAACTTCTTGAAGAGAAAAACAGATCTCTTGAGACCGCATCTTCCATCTGAACCTTCTAGGGTTGATGCTTCAACAGGGAAATTCTTCATCAAGAGCTCTTAACATTGAGCTTGCAGAATGCTATCTTCCCTTGTTTATTTCAACAAACAGCTGATGATACTCTGGCCACAGAGGTGGCCAAATCACCTCATCACCTTCTGTCTGACAAGTCCATACCTATGTACCACCATGGTTGCTGAAAAGCTGTGGATGGCTCCAAATCAGGATTTATTTTTAGGTTTCCAGACTGTGTATGCTCCTGCCAAAAGAGCCTGGTCCAAAGTTTATTCAAGTCCACGATAAAAATGTCTAATGGTGTGAATGACCTTTGGATCAGCTCCAAAGACTGTGCACTGATATTAGCACTGGGGCTGGCTGGGGATTCCCTTCGGGAAGGCTGCCCAGTAAAGACGTGGTTTTCAAAAAATTGAAATTTTCAGGGAGAGAAACATCCTGATTTTGAACCCTCTTTCCTTTCAGAATAAAGAAATAAAAAATACACTTTTTTTTTTTTTAAATTAAGAAAAGTCAGCCCTGCAGAAATGAGCACCAAACATCCACCCTCTCTGAGCAGCAGTCTGCCCCATATTTCCAGGATCCTTTTCCAGGATAACAGGCAATCTCCCATGCTGGAGAGATTAAAGAACTGCCAGCTGAACAGAGAGCAGATAGTTTTGAGTAACCACTTCCCTGGATGCCCCTGATCACAATGGCAAGAACACATGTCTAGGGCTTTGTAGGCTCTCTCAGATCTAGTTTGACCTTCACTGCAGCATTGTCTTCCCTGGAGTTATTCATGGTTCAACTAAGGGAGGCCAGAATTCATTCCTGCCTCACATACTTGCCACCCAGTTGACAGGCAGTGTGAAAGTAAAGTGCCATGTGGAACAAGCACTGGGAAAATCACCTTTTGATCTCATTGAAGGTGGTCCTCAAACCAGGTCATGCCTCAGAGAACTGGCAGGGAGAATGAGGAGAGGCTGGGCTGCAGCTGTCTGTGTTGGGGCGGTCTCCAGTTCAGAAGAATATTTGCCTTTCTCTTGCTGCCAATTTTGGAGCCTTTATAAATACCACACCTAAATAAAATGGAATAAAATAAAATAAACGATCCTCTTCAGACACCCCACACCCTTCCATCACCCTCCCTAAGAAATCTCAACATCCAAGGGCTGCAGGGATGCATGGTGGAGGGAATTACTGTTAAAAATAACCAGTCTAGGGAGGAAAACAATTTATGCTGCGTCTGGAGCAAGGATGAGGTTCCATTTCCTTCTGAGAATCAAGTGAACAATATCATCCCAGAGCCTGCTGTGCAGTCCTCAGTGACTTCCACAGCACAGCTTGTAACCTGCAGCACAGATGGAATCAGGACACGGTGCTGGGCAGCAGCCAGCCCCTTCCCTGTCACTTGTCCAGTGACAATACTTCAGAAGTATCCCATCTCATCTTCACTGGTAAGTCTGTCCCTTGATGTGCAAGGTTCTGTTTTGCCATGAAGCACAAAACTTAATTTACTAACTATTTGGCAAGTTGCCGTTGTCCTGTGTCCTGAGCCTCTCGGGCCCCAGCACAGATTTAGAGCTATTCCCTGAGGGTCTTATGCTCACAGATAGATATTTCCTAATTCCCAGCAGGTAATAAGAGCTCTAGATATTTAGCCACCTTTTCTGAAGAAAGTGCTCTATCAGAGGTGAGACTGAAGGTGGATGTAGCACTAATTAGCTTTGAATCAAAAGTGGTTCAAAACACAGCTCTTAGGAGAGGGTAATGCCACTTACCTTCGAACTGGACCATGCGATCTGTAAATGTCACCTTTGGAAAATACACTACAGTGTGGTATTTGCAGTGCCCTTTTATTATTGCTATTATTATTGTTATTATTTTCCTTTTACCTGAGGACTGAGTGTTTGGGGACTGTGGCAGGAGAGGTCTGTACATCTGGAAAGCGTCAGATTTAACGCCCGAAGTCATCAGCCCAGGTCAGCTAAAAGTACATGTTTGCTTCCAGCAGCAGCTGTGCAAACTCCTGTTGCCTCAGTTGTGCAGGGTTTATGTAAAGATTCCTCCAAGACAGTGCCCTCTTTGTGAGCCCATAGCTCTGCTGATCCCTGGCAATTCCAGCCCCAATTTCAAAAGAAACGGGCCTAAAATGGCACTCCCACCGCAAACAGATGTATTTCAGCCTCTGTCTAAGGCAGCATTCATTTCATCATGAAAAGGAAAACATCATAATTTAGGGTCACACGTCTCCTGCCTGTCAGTCAGGCACTGCCAGCTATTTTTACAGCATCCCAGGGTGTTGTGGCAGTCTAGAGAACAAGTGACACACCCTTCCAAAGGCTGCTCAGAATGATACCACTCAGTGAGAAGCTCTGAGCTCCAAGCTTTGGATCTGTGCCTGATTTTTTTTTTTTTTTTTTTCTGAGCAGGCTTGAAATAAAATATTTCTGTGTATATTGCACATTTTTTTCCATTGTGCATTGATGCTCTTTGCTTCCTGTTGCTTCATGGACTTGCCTTTCCCACTGCAAATTCTGTATTGCAGGTTCAGTGTTAGAACTTTTCTCATGGTGCTGTGGCATGTGCGTGGACCAGATGTACCATGAGAACAAGCTCACTCCACACCAGTAGCCAACAGCTAACAAAACTATACATATTGTAAGAGAAGCCAAATTTCACTCACCGACTTCAGTAGCTTTCAGTTGCTTCTGTTTTACATTGAGATTGAATCTGGCCAATTTATTTAACCTAATAAACCAAATTATAATTATAAAAAATCCAGTAAAACTACTGGGAATCTGAAAGAGACACAGAGACCATACAGAAAACAATCCCAAGCATCCCTGCCTTGTAGCCGAATATTGTATCTGCAATGCAAACAAAACACCTCCATATTTACAGTTCGGTGGGAATGTTGATCATGTAACAGCTTTAGGGTTCAAACCACTGCTCATTAAAGTCAGCAAGAGTCTTTGCATTGACTTTAATGAGCTCTGAGTGCAGACTCGAACATACAGCATTTTACCAAGAATTCAAAGTGGAAAAAAACCAACTCTGGTAAAGCTCTTTCTTACCTTGGTCTTTCTGAAAGTGGAATGCCTGAAGGGACCATGCTTCTTGTGCTGTGCAGTTTCAGCCTCCACAGGTAAAAAGCCCTGCTGAGCCTGTCCTGACAGTGCCAGAGTTCCTCACACTGAAAAGTCCGCTTGCAGATTTCATTACAATAATTGTGTGATAGTTAATACTACATTGTAGAGAAAGTGGGCAAGAAAACACAAGGGAGCAAAATCCGGATGATCAATCATCCTTTTCACTGACGCTGTCTTTACATGGGTTGTTTTCACCGGAAATATACACCTAATAATTGCCCAGATTCCTTGTTTTTTCAACATAATTTCTATGGTAAATGTCATTAGTTACTGTACCACGGTGATTTAAAGCTGAAAACCTACTGTGACCTGAACCAAAAGATAGATTAACTTATCTGCTTTAACAAGGAGTTGCTTGAAGTCTTATAGGAAATACTATATGAACTTACATTTCATACGGCCAGTAATTGCTTTTCCTGTTATTTTTCTATTAAAGAAATACAAAAGGAAATGGGAGCTGTGTGCGTAATGGGGACTGGGCTGTAGTGCTATAAATCTGCAGGTCATCAATTCAAGGTAATTTAGCTGATGACTCCAGTGGTCTCAGCCTAGCTGTTAGAGGACAGGTGACCACACTTGGCCATCCACCAATGCGAAAACCTTGTTGGCAATTCAATAAATGCAGAGAGCTTGGACTGACCAGCCTTGCCCAAGCTGGAATCCTGTGCCTGAGGGTGTTGTTTTGGGCCCATCTGTTAAGCAGCTGGGCACAGCACAGTCAGACACTGAGGAGAGGTACCTGCTCAGTCCCTCTGAGCACCACGTGCAGAGAGGTCAGTCTCTGTCTCTGATTATTACAGAAATCAGAAAAGGTTGAGAAGATTCCTAGTGATAACAGCATTAATCCTGGATAGCCACGGGGGGAGGGCTGTGTGTGAGGGATCTGCTAAGAGCCTGCTGATAAGGATAAACAAGAAGGAAACCGTATTTTCAGCAAAATGACCTCTAACAACAAATTTACTGAGTTCCAGCATCTATGGACCGATATCCTTCAAGAAGGCTCAATTCTCAGCTCCCATTCTTTCATTAGGAGAGATGCCAAGATCATAAGGCAACTGGTTTTCAGTGGGATATTAACTTAGACATGGAAACCAAAGACTTTTAACTTGAAAAGGTCTCTAGGACAGTGAGTTCTGACTATTTTTTTCCATTTGTGGACTCTCAGCAGTGATGCAGCTTCTGTACAGTGAATTTAAGCTGACTAGAATTGCTTTTCTTGGTTTCTTTCCACAAGTGACAGGTTGACAGCTACTGCTCTTGGAAGAAGATGGCCTTCCAATCTTTAGGTCACCATATGGTGCACAAATAATTTCTTTCATGTCATACCTGATTTAGAGCAGTAGGAAATAGCGCTAAGAGGCCAGTGAAGCCATCTCCCCTGTTGTCCATCACGCGTCACTGTCATGCCCTATTTTCAACATGCCATATCTCACCAGGCAAGTTGAGAGCCATGGTTGTCCTTCCAAGCTTTATAAATGTGCTAAATGGGGCGGATACCTGGAGAAGAAATGTGCCATTGACTGTCAGACATTACAGGAGGGAATAATGTGTCATAAATCAAAAAGACACAACACTGTCACAACAGGCTAGCCAAGAACATGAACTATAAGAGTCCTTATAATGACACCTATTTGTTGAATCAAGAATTTAATCTGTAAGCTGTTCACTGAGGCTTTACATCTCTCCTCTGGCCCTGAAAAAATCTGAAAAAAAAATGTTTTTTTTTTCTTCGGGAGAGTTATCCTTACTGTTATCAATGTTTCTTCAATTTTTTAAAAAAAACTTCAGAAAATCTTAAGCTGTGAAACATGCTTTTTTTGAAAGATTTTTTAATTCTTCAGAGTAGTTTTTGGTGTGCTCTTGTTTTTCCTTAACCATGCTTAGAACAGAAGTGACCTTCCCACTGCAATATTTTCCCTTGCTTGTCACAAAATTAAGCAGGCTAGAAAAACAGAAATAGGAAACACAGAGTATATCTAAAAATCAGGGAGTGTAAACATACCAGCAGAGAACCACCTAGTTCCCACTCCCAAAGGAAGAATAACTGAAGGAAAGCACATTAGATTTCTTAGCAGATTGTATTCCTCCACATGGTGTTTCTCCTGCTCCCATTGCATCTCCTTCAGACTGTCATTCCTCCAACTTTGCTCCTTTGCAGGATTTAATCAGGAGGCTTTATGAGTTATATTTTCTCATAGTAAGAGGTGATGCTTCCTTTGCAAAAAGAAAACCAAATCCTTCCATGAAGGAGGATTTGACTTTGATATTTTTTTCTTCAAATAAAAAAATGGTTCCTTCAGGCTCCAGGACCTCAGGTAGCTTAACTGACCTAACTAATCTGCTGGTTTTAATTTAATAAGTCAGCTCTAAATACATGCAGTTATCAGACTTTTTTCTTTTAAATGGGCTGTTTGTCCATCTCTCTTGGGGGACCTGATAATTAATGAGAAAGTGAGAATGCCCCAGGCAAGGCTGGCACTAAATCCTCTACAGATGAGAAGACACATCCCTCCAGTTTTCAAGCTCTTCGCAGTTCAAGTCACCTGTTACCACAGTGGCATCAGTGCTACACACCCTTGGAAGCCTAACCACTAGACTTGTAGGTGCTAAGCAAGACCTAGCTGTCCACCACTGGTTCTGGAAATGGGAAGTCTGAGCAAGGGAATTCATCTTTGACCAGTAATGTCATTATTAGCTCTTCTGCTCTGTCCTGTGGATGGAAACAGAGTCAGCTACAGTCAGACCTTACTCTGAGTAATTATTCAAATAGAACTCATTAGTGTTAGCAGGAAACCATGCTGTGAAAATTTGTTATCCCAGAGTTGCACTGAACAGAGTCCATTTCCAGCTGGGCTGTTTGGGGACAGCCATGAGCACGAGTCTGGAGCCTGTCTGGGACTTGCTCTTCTCAACATGAAGACAGATGCTGCGAGCGCTGCTCGTCGTCATCCACAGCAGGGAGGGCAAGAACTACACAGAGACGCTCTCCCTCCTTTCTTTCTAGTATAGTGTTTAGTCCAAATGAACGGAGCAAGACAAGACTCGGTTTGGATCAGTGAGAGATCACCTACCCTCCAGGTGGGGTGTTTAATCCAGCCCTGCATTCACTTTTTTGGCAATAGACTTCACCATACCCTTACAGCCTTAAACACCACAAGGTGCAAGTACAGATAATCTCTAAATGCTTTACTTGCACCATAAAACAAGGCATCAGTCTTATTCCCATTCTGCAGCTGGACCCAGAGGCATAGTGGACTTGAGCCAAGAGAGGTCTGGTTCTCTGGAACGTCCTGCCACCGCCTCCCAGACAGGCAGCCCATTTGGCCTGTGCTAGCACCAGGCAAAGCTTTAGTTCTTTGTTTTTGATGCCTTATTCAAATCCTGCCACAGTCCCTCCACACACCAGTTCGGTGTGAGAACAGGCCCATTGGGGTTGCAGAGCATTCCCTGCAAGTGGGCAGAAGGGCCATGTAAAAATCAAATCCACATGACTGTATTTACAGACAACCAAAGAGAGGGCTGCTCTTCCAAGAAAAACTTTTCCATGTAAAAGAATTCTTAATCTCCCCTTTGACTGTCATTGTTGAAATGATGGCTTCGCAGGCTTGAAATTTAAGACCCTATCGGCGTCTTTTCTGTTAGCTGTGATTTATGAATGGTTTCGCTGTTGATTATCCTCCAAGATTACAGCACAGCAGCCCTGACAGACAAGCAGAGGAAATTTCACAGGATAACGGGCAAGTCCTTCGTCAGGGCAGTGAGGCAGGGAGATGTGTTTTGACTCAAGTATGTAACAATACCAGCAAATGCTGACTGGACTCCACTGGTAATCAAACAGTCTGCATGTAGCATGCTACTTAAAGGCAAGCAGAGTCAGCAGAAGTCTTTACGATGACTGAGATCCTTTGCTTGTTCTCTAATACGGCATTCAGTTATTTTTTTGCCTTGATTGTGGCACTAACTGAAGTCAAATGTGAGAAGGCAACATTTGCACATAACGCCATGCACGTTCTCCAAAAGACCATCCTTCTTTACTGCAGTTGCAAAGTCTACAGTCTTGTCTGGAAGATGCACTGTCTTTATCTGAAGCACAGAATATTCAAAGGAATTTTGCTTCTTTTGATTTATTGCCAAGAACAGGCACTCCTGACCCCCAAAAAAGGAGATTTTGTGGCTTTTGTTCCCATTTTCTGATAGACAGTTTGTTCTAAGTCACTACTAGGAGGCACCGGTGAGGATAGCAGGGCCAGGGCAGGTGCAGCAGTGACTTGAGGGAGCTGCAGAGCATTCCAGTTGGTCCCACAGTGCTCACAGGAGACAGGAATGAGCTACAAGCCCTTGTAGTGGCTTGGCAAAGCCATACCTGAAGATGCTGCAAGGAGACCAGGTATCTCTTGAGAGCAGCTCTCAGAAGCAACTGCCTATGTTAGTTTTTTTCCTTCGGGGTTATGGCCTTCACTGGACCAGACAGACAAGATTCAGAGTTTGGGTCAAAAAACTTTCTGATGTGGGGGATGCCTAAAAATAAATGAGCAGACTTCTCAGGAGGTGATTTTATCTCTTGATAAATGGCCTCTGCTTTTCAGGCAGAAAGGTTCCTTTGGTTTGAACTCTGCCACGTTGCCCTGAAAAATGAATCATTATTGGCATGTGGTCTCCAGTCCAGCACTAAGGATGTGCTTCCTGCTCTTTGTACCATCATCTGGGCCTGTGCTGTGAGCAGCAGTATGCCACCCTTATGCTTTGGATCATTTTGGGCTGAGGTGAACAACACCACGAGGTGCCAGGCAAGGGTGATCTGGGCCTGCCGTACCTGGTCCTGCTCTGTGGTCATATTCCCCTCAGTGATGCTGCTGGTTTGATGCCTTTCAACACTATTGCCAGGAATACACTGCAGAGAGGAAAGGCTGCACCTCTTTGGAGGGAACCAAAAAGCATAGCTGCATCCAACTGTGGCCCAAGCCGTTCTTACTGGGACTAGTTATGCTGTGGGTGTTCTGAAGGATCAGGTTCGACAGTGAACCAGAATGGACATTCCTAGGATTCTTCCCATTTTGCCACCCAGCCTGCTTCAGAAAAAGTCCTGATGTAGGTGTTTGTATCCTGTCTCTTTCTTCCCTCACTGTATTTGTCTTTCAAGCCTGGCAGCAGTGGAAGGAAACTTAGCACGTGATGCTGACATTCTGCCATGTCTGTGGGACGGCAAATTCCTAAAGTACTCAAATCTAGCAAAGAGAATAGCTAGGAAAACAGGAGGCAGAGGACTTATCAGAGCATGGAGAGACTTGAATCCCAGTGGATTCAAGGAGGGATACCAGCTTTTATCCAGAAGCAGGGCTGCTCATATGAGGAAGGCTGTCTGGCTTCCCGCCCCCACTGCCCACAATCTCTCTCTCATGACTTCCTACCTGTGCTGCATAATTTTGTGTTCCGACCATTCATTATATATCTTACTAGTGGAATATTCGTGGCCATAAAGGGCTGCTGGATGTTGTAGCACAGTTATGCTGGATACAGGAGCCTGGCCAGAACCTGAACATATGGAGGGAGTGCAGAGAACACCTGAGGGTTGTAGAGAGTCTGCAAGGGGATCCCAGGCATACCACCAGTGAGAGGAGAGCCAGACGTGAATCCCATGGTACTTGTCAAGGCAGTCAGTAGCAGAGGAACAAACATCCAAGCACGTGGATGAAGTCACAGCACTTAACTGAGGGATCTCTGAAGACCACACAACCCTCATCAGATTTCGGTTTGCAAAGCCTCACCTGGGAACCTCAGACACAACTGAATGGAGCTCGGTGAGCCAGGGTGCAGATCACATTGCATCCCTGATGCTCTCTCTGCTTATTACCTGAGGAGAGCTGTCAATGCCACAAGCAGTGTCACCAGCCTGGCAGAGAGAAGGGCTCTGGTCCTGAGTACCACTGAGACTCTGCAGCTCCCAGCAAAGCACAGGGGTTTCTTTACATGGGCTTCTTCACCCATTTCAGGACTGGGGATTGCATTTTATAATAAAATAGACCAACAGAAAAAAGTTGGAGAAGCTCTGAGAATTATGTATTTCATAAAGACCTCTTTAATCAATGTTGTCAGAAATACACCTCTGCTTGAGAGTGAGCCTTCACAGGTATAGGCCTGCTGGATTTTTCCCTAGTTTTTTGCTACTTGACTCCCCACTCCTTATTTACTGTTGTTCTGCACTTTAATTCCCAGCTAGGGAGGATTATTCCTTCAGAGTTAGTGCTAGTAGTGGAGGCCACTGTCCCACAGCCGGTGCCTTCACACACTGCTGCCCTTGTACCACTGTGTTTGCACCTGTTTGTCTGCACTCAGCTGCTTCAGAAAACTTCCCTCCAGACTTTTCCTTCCTCCTTGTCCCACCATACGCACAAGGGCCCAGTTTCCCTGTTCCTAAGCCAAGACACAGGAATGTACCAGTCCCTAGTGATTCCTTTCAGCAAATTAAGACTTGCTGAACTAAGGAGGGTTTCAGCAGAGCAACGTGGCCTTGACTGAAACTCCCCAAATTGTTTTTCTCCTTCAGTAGGGCACCATGCAATATTTACATCTCGTTTTGACAGGTCTAATTCTACTACCCTGTATATACATCTGTGTGAGCACACTGTATCCTTCACTGAGTTTCCATTCAGGCAAATTATCACTGGTCAAGAGCCAGATCCTGTGGCTCCAGGAGGACTTCTGACCAAAGAATGAGTCATTTCCATCACAACAACAACAATAACAACAATACCACCATAATATGTGCACACACATTCCCTAAACCCAGCAGTTTAGCCAGTGGTAAGTGAAGTCAATACCCCTGCAAATGCTTGAGCATCCCCAACAGTGCCTAGCGTTTCAACTGTTTAATGCTCAGCAAACACTAAACTACAAACACCCACTTCTGTGCTGAATACATGTATCGTACTGAAATTTACCTCTAAAAATAGACATTATTTAGCTCCAGGAAAAACTGGATTGTAGTTTCTCAAAACAAGAATCAGAAAAAACAGTCTCCCCCTAACTTTTCCGCAAGCTAAAATATACACCTCTAGGAGTAAAGGATAGCACACTCACCCCTGTCCAGTATCCCTTTGTCCTGCTCCTTTCTTCTCCTTGGAAGAAAGCAGCTCTGAAGACACTCCTTCCCCTTGCACATATGGTCTTGCCAGTTCAGGAGAAGGGCAGGGGAACAGGGCTGCAGGGAAACTGCTGGGCTGAATGCCTGTGGTTCACAGTGTTAACTGGCCAGAGAATCCTATTACAAGATAGGTAGCAAGCCAGGGCCTAATTTATGGAAATTTTGACCTTCAGTCCCCTTTGACATTTTCAGATCAGCTGTAGCCTGTGAGACATTAGAGCCCTTACAGTAAGGGGCTCTAAATCAGCCTGTGTGGCTGCTGGAGCCGATGAGCGGGTCAGAGGTAAGAATTCACTGAGGTTCGTGTGTGGGCTGCTCGGTGCCTGTTTGACATTTATAAATCAGTGACATTCCTCTGCACAGCTCAGTGCACACAGATCGCTTCAGTCATGCCAAGAAGGGCCCCTCCTTTTAGTCAAGGGTGGATTTGGGCATCCTTGGCCTTTCCTATTGACTGGAGCAAGAATAAATCCAAACAAATCCAGCTTTATCAGCTGGTAAGTTCACCTACTGCCATACAGTGTGACCCGCTCCCTCAGCAGGATGGACTGTGGGCCCTTTTAGGATCAAATCCAACCTCTGAGGACTTTGTGCCATGTTGAGGGCTTGGGTGTGAAAGCCTTCATCCCAACGTGCAATATCAGACCTCTCACATTTTCATCAGCTCCCACAACAAATGTTGTATTTGATGGTTTTGTAGTACAAACAGATGTGGTCCCGTTCTGCTGGGTGCTGGGCCAACAGCTCGGACCAAGACAAGGCAGCCAGTTGGATTTCGACAGTTTCCCATGGAAACCTGTTTGCCACGAATAAAGCTCCACTGAGCCGAGTGGGCCTGCCCCAAATTTCTCACAGTCTGGACTCTATGTGGAGAGAAAACATGATTAGAAAAACATAACCAGGGCTATGGACAAGGTAACGTTAAAGTCAGCCAGCTATTGTGCAATAAACGTCCATATCGGCTTCAGCAAGCCCTACTGTTTAACCACTGCTTGCTTCTCTGAAGCTCGAGGGCTGACATGGCCTCTCCCTTCCCCTCAGTGCTGGCAGTGCCCGTGGCACACGCCGCTCCTTGCGGCTGCGCTGAGATTCGGGATGCCCTCCCATTGCATTGATGATGGCCCCAAACACACGATGGCCAGCATGGGGAGGCCAGCTCCTCTGTGGTTGTGGACCAGCAGCCGTGGAGCCGGTCAAGGCAAGAGAAGTTTGTGCTCTGGGTTGCGCAAAGTGTGTGGTGTAAGGGCCGCCATGAGTGTGCGACCAGCGCAGGGGCTATGGTGGGCTTGTATACCCTGGTAGTCGACACTGGCGTGGCCCCCCGCTGGCTCGGTGAAGCCACCCTTGGCCACCTCAGGGTGAAGAGGTTCAATGGCTCTTGAGAAAAGCTCTTCCCACCTGCCTGTGTGCCTTGACACCAAGTGAAAAAGCTGCTTTAGGGGGACACGGGGTGAAAGAAGGACGAGGATCAGAACAGAGAGAAAAATCAGCTGGAACTGAGGAAAAAATCATACAGAAGGGAGGGAAAACTCAAGACAGAAGTGAGGGAAAAACCAGAAATAAGCAAAATGAGCAGAGGGAAACCACAGCTCCGTGATGGCGGGTGGGTGAGGAGGCCCCTCTCCCCCAGGCACCGCCGTGTGCGGGGGTTCCCTCAGCTCTCCCTGGGGGGGCGACGCCCG
>NW_010102173.1:0-205 GCF_000699245.1 Pterocles gutturalis
ATTATTTAATTTTGATATAAAGTCTTTTAAATACTTCTGTCCTTAGAGTGACTGATTTCTTATGACATCACATTTTTTAGATGCCACATATCGCTTACCGATGTGGTGTTTTGTTTTTTTTTCTAAAGAAAAAGTGGTGTTTAACAACTTTCCCCACCGAGTTAGAGAAGCTTTGGCATACTTAGGTGAGCAGGCTGAAGGAGTT
>NW_010102173.1:234-1999 GCF_000699245.1 Pterocles gutturalis
AGGGGCTGTGACTCCTCGGAAGTCCAGGGACCAATTTGGGAAGCAGCACATTTTGCATGTGCAGCTGCCCCTTGACCATGACTCACGGCAAGCTCCCGGGCAGGGTTTGTCTGGTGACACGGCCATAAATCCGCACCAGTACAGCAAACCGGGCTCCCGGGCCCCGTCTGCTCGCGGAAACTCCGCGCTGAGTCCGCCTTAAAGTTGCATCTTGCATCAGCAGGAGGAAAGCCACCCCGAGAGTTGGGGGGGAGCATCCCACCACAGGGGGGGACCCCTCACAGACTGCCTCTGCTGTCGGCGGTGTGAAAATAAAGGCGGAAAGTGCGCGGCTCTGCCCGCGGGGCCCTGCCTGCTCCTGCCTGCTACCAGCCGCTGCCCGTTTCTGCTTCTTCAAAGACTGGTATCTGACATCCTATTTTAAATTAACTTTTGAGCCCTGGATTTAATTCATTCACCCATGCAACCATCCACCCACCCACTGCCTCCCTGTCTGTCTTGTCATGATGCAAAGAGACTTGTTTGGTGTTTTACCACCTCGGTGTCATCTCTGAGACCTATATATTCAACTGACCTATATATTTATTGCTTTTCTCCCAAAATGAGACTCCTTCAGGTGCGAAGAGGTTGAAAAGGAGGGGAGAAAAAAAAAAAAAAAAAAACAAAAAAAAAAAGCTTTCCAAAAGCTGAAGGGGAAGGGGGAAGAGGGAAGGAGGGGAAGCGAGAGGGGGTCTGTGCAGCCCACCTCCCATCAAGCTGTCTTGACAACAATTACTAAAGTTTTTAATTAGCCTCTTGTTATAATTCGTTTTATTAATTTTCCAAATCTCAGTCCATTAATTATTCACGGCGGCTCCGTAATTGTGTTTGCAGCAGCGCACGTGACGGCGGCGGCCCCACCGCGCCGCGGATCAACACGCGTGGGTCCCCTCCGCGCCGGGGCTGGGGAAGAGGCCCGGGCAGCAGCAGGCTCCCACATTTTATCAACTCTTAAATAACATAATTACCGATGCTCGTCTGGCAGGTGGAAACAGGTTCCCAAGCGGATTAGAATTCTGCTGCTGATCTTTAAAAAAAAAAAACAAAACAATTAGGCTTTCCTCCGCTTCGGAACCAGCAGGTAAATATAATAAAGCTTAAAAAAAAAATAGCGCCGTTTGAAAAGCGAGACATAAATAACTGGAGGGATTTTAAATCGTTTGGGAAATGCCGGAATAACACAGGACAGCAGGGGCAGTATCAAGCTTTATGGGCTCGAGTCCGTCAGTTAAAATAATTATCCTTCGACAAATCTATTTCTCTTCGGAGGAAAGGGGGGACACGGGGAAGCGGTGAGGGAGGCACATAAGCCATCAAATCTTGTGCTATAGGACACTTAATTCTCCTTCTGGGGAGCCTTTTTTACTTGTTGAACCAGGACCGAATTAGTCTTAATATCACAGGAGAGTAAAAATCAATAGGAGCGTGGCACTGGGTGTCTGTTACTCACTTATGATGGCCTAATCTAAGTTGAAAGCAATCGGAGAGCAAGTGTGAAGCAGAAATTCCGGGAGTCAGCCCGGCTCTTTCGGACTTGGGAGTGGAAAAATCACCTCAGGAAAGCGGCGAGATACCCGAGGTGTGGAGAAGGCCATTCAAGGGACGGCGGTACCGAAGTGTCCTCGGCGAGGCTCGCAGATGCTGAACTGGCTGAAGTTCAGGAGCAATCAGAGGGTGGCGGCCACCACCCGGCAGCGCCCTCGGCCCGTGTCACAAAGCGGGGGGG
>NW_010102173.1:2016-2267 GCF_000699245.1 Pterocles gutturalis
TTTTATGATCACAAATTGCATTTCTGTAAGCAGGAGGTTGAACGCTGTTGGGGAATAAATGTGGATGCATGTTCTGCCTCTTCATCTTGCCTCTCTTACTTTTTTCCTCAGATGAAAAAGTTTGAAGAGCCCTTAGGTTAAACTTCATAAACACCAATATAGACACTTTGCTTCCTTCCTCTCTTTCTTCCTTTCTCTCTTTCTCTTTTCCTCTCTTTCCTTCTTTCTCACTCTTTCTCTCTTTTTCTCTC
>NW_010102173.1:2292-4159 GCF_000699245.1 Pterocles gutturalis
CCATCCATCCATCCATATTTTGAATGAGGCATTTATATAACGCCTCATAACTATTTCGTGTTTTTATGAACTATTCAGATTCATCCGATGGAAAGCAGGACATTCTGGTTTTGCACAGTTTCCTACCATGAAAAATAGGAAACTCTGCAAAGCTTTTATTTTCACGATCTGTTTTATTAACATATTATTTTTTCTTTGTACTCGATAAGGATTGTACTTATTACAAAACAAACTCCTTTTCAATACATACATGGGTCATTGCTGTATAATACAAATGTGGTATCACTTGTAACACTTCAGTCATTTGGGGCAGATGAAAAAAACCCCAACATTTGTAATTATTTTTATTTGTTCATTCCTGACTCTCCAAAAATTATATCCGGTAACACTTTTCTATAAAATAATATTTTTACAAATGCATTTATTAAAAATTCTGATGACATTTCAAGTTAATAACAACAGAAACAAGTCAATTTCCGGTGGACGAGATCTATGGTTTCTTAAAAATACCTTTAGTGCTTATTTCTTAACATCAACAGTTGCTTAAAATCACAGCTTTTTGAACGTATTATTCTTTTCTGAACATCACGTGTCTTGATTCACAGATTTACCGGCGAAATTAAAAAGATTTGGCTAAAATATGTCTACAGAAGAAATAATCCCAGCTATTAAGTAACTTTTTACATTTGGCATCTGATCTAGTCACAGGTCATCAGAAAATAGAAAGAGGTTCTTTGATCACTTGAAGCAGTAGGTGGCATCCTATACGTTCTTAATGAACAATTGCATTTACAACATAAAGAAAGATCAGTTTAGGATTTTCATATTTATTAACCCCAAATAAAAATAAAGTATCTTGTTATATAATTAAGTGCAATTAGGCCAGTCAGAACAACATATAAACCTGAAACCACCCAAGCTTTTCTTCTTTATACACATTTTTGTAGGTGCATAATCCTTTCCAGCAAACTGAAAAGAAATACTTCAGAAGTCCTTCTTAAAATTTTTACTTTGATTTATATTCTGCAGTTATAGAATAAACTTCAAGAAACACACGCAGCTAATATATAGTTAATTTTATTCAGAGCACCGATTTTCACATAAGAGCTATCTCAAAGTAATGATTTCTGGATTTAGCAGAAAAATACATCTCTCATTATTTGGTAGAATTAGTCTCATCGTCTAGCGGCCAAACCTTGATTTTACCAGCCGTGTCTCGGAAATATTTTTTTTCTTTTTTCTTTTTTTTTAAATGCACCCAATAATAATAATTATTCTATTTTCACGTTTGTTTTATTTGTAAGTATGCTGGGACGCATCTCCCTGTTGTATTTTGGTGTACAGAAATATTCCTGATAGAAATAAAAGTAATAGAGTAAAGACACAACCAAGGAGAAAGCTCAGCAAACGTACATGGACAGGTAGATTATTCAGTGAGACATTTCAGGATCCACACGTGGTTGCAGTTTGTTTATTCTATTTTCACGTTTGTTTTATTTGTAAGTATGCTGGGACGCATCTCCCTGTTGTATTTTGGTGTACAGAAATATTCCTGATAGAAATAAAAGTAATAGAGTAAAGACACAACCAAGGAGAAAGCTCAGCAAACGTACATGGACAGGTAGATTATTCAGTGAGACATTTCAGGATCCACACGTGGTTGCAGTTTGTAATAAATCTAAATACAAGAACGTGACAAGAATATTTGTGTTTTCGGTGAAAACAGGCAGTTAAACTGTGAAATTACACGATCCACAAAAGATTCTACCAGAAGCTAGTCTATTTAGTGCTCAGTTTCAAAATGCATAGAATGTTTGCGCTGCAAACAATGATACACAAAATAATAATAATAATATTAATAATAATA
>NW_010102174.1:0-31332 GCF_000699245.1 Pterocles gutturalis
TGATGCAGGCGTGTGGCGGTGTCCCCGTGTCACAGGGTGAAGGTGGCCGGACGCCGCGGCGTGCAGCAGGCCGGTCGGGATGGTTGCTGCCCTGCCGGCCCTGGCCGGGCGTCTGTTGCAGCCCGTGCCTGCAGCGGAGCGGGTGTCCGCCGTTACGGACAGAGGTGCTTTGTAAATAGTCAGGCTGAATATATACCCCACATACTCCCGTGTACATGTTCTGTACTTTACAGAATAGGTCTGTGCTCCATTCACTTCCACCTGATATTTGTGTTGCTAAACAGCATAGCTGTAGAAGCCTTAACATTAATTCCTTTTTTTCCAAGCTCCTTGTTACATTCAAGCTCTGTTTGGAGATACAACACGAAAATTCTTTTCTGTGTTAATCAGCTAAAAAGAGCGAACAAGAGCTAAAAGATGAAGAAATGGAGTTGTTCACAAAATATTACATGGAATGGAAAGGAGGAGGAAAATGTGGCAATACGTCGTATATGAACATACCACGATTTTACTACAGGGTAAGTGAGGTATCCAGATAACCTCCAACAAAAGGCTATTCTGTGTTATAAAAGAAGGTTGTGCATATTCAAAGGGACAGTTAAGCTTCAGAAGTTTAAGTAGATTGAAATCTGAATGTTGTGCATTGCTAAGCATATTTTTTTTGTTTTGTATAGTTTCAGCAGTTTTAAATGATTGCTAAGCATCTCACAAAAGGCCGTGAAACAGTTTGCTAATCAGGCAGCAGGCTTGGCTGTTTACTAAAGATAGGAAGTCCTCTTTCTCTTTCAGAAAACTTCCTGTTTTAACTAAATTTTGACATACCAGTGTTAGAAATACCTATCTTCCTTTTTTGACGTGATGGGATGCTGCTTCATGAAAATGGTGCAACTTTAGTCTTGCAGACTAAAGGTAGGGCTGTTGCTTGCATCATCCGGCAGAAATGCTTGGTACGGTAACTTATGTGTGAGATGAATCAGACTGTGATGGGGGAATATGGGAACCCAAGTTCAACATCTTGATATTGCTAGCACTTGTCAGCTGCTCAGCTGCTTCTAACCTTGCATGGTCCCATATTCCTTAGGATCATGAGTTTCTGCAGTTAAGTTCTCAAGTACGAGTACCTGTGTTTCATTTGGTGGATATGTGTGCAATAATCCAAGTTCTGCCAGTGCTGTATAGTTTTGCGTGTAAACATCAGCAGAACTTTTTCATACTAAGCATTCTCCCATCTGTTTTGTTGGCCAAAACAATTTTGGTAGACATTCACACTTTTGAGAGTCAGGCCTGCCACAGAATAGAAAGTGCTGCTCTCTCCCGAGTAAAAACACAGCAGTAAATGTCTTTTATGTGTGAGCCCTCCTATCTTGCAACTGTGGGAAAGTGCTTACTGGATGAGTCATCAGGTATGAGGTAAGTCTGTCTCTCATTTTAAAGATATCCTGCTTTAAGTAAGTATTTCAATATTGAAATAGTTTGAGACATTATGCAAGTAATAGCCTTGTAGAGGAAGCAGGAACCACACAGCATGCTGGTAGATAGCTCGTTATTATCTGTCAAGTAAACAGCTTCATCAGAGTGTGTGAGTCAGGACTACCTAAGAGTACTTGCTAGATATGTAGTCTTTGAAAGGTACTCTTGCACAGAAAACTAAAATGCCACGATGTTTCTAGCTGCCAGCTGAAGATGAAGTCTTGCTTCAGAAATTGAGAGAAGAATCTAGAGCAGTATTTCTGCAAAGAAAAAGTAGAGAGCTCTTGGATAATGAAGAGCTGCAGGTAAGCAAATACTTTCAGTATGTCCTGAATGGCTTCTGACAAGACTTCCTCTTTCTGCAGAGTTTGATTATCTCCTCTGTCCACAGAATCTTGTGGTAAGGTGCTTTGTGTTTGGGCACCTTGGCTGGTTGTGAAATACTAGCTAAAGCTGAAGTACTGTGTAGTCTTGGCCTGGTAATGTCAGTGTAAAGCTTCCTCATTATGATGTACATGAGGACTAAATCAATGGTTCCTGCTTTTCCAGCATATGCCAACAATTTCACTAGTGGGCTCATAAGAAGAAATAAGTTTTGTTTACATGTTGGTGAGAGAGACTCTGAAGATGATTGAGTTTACTGCAGTGCAAAGACAAAAGGGATGTGACCCTAGAAATCCTAGTGAGTGAGAGTGTGTGTGTGTGTGTGTGTTTTTAACAACCGTTTACAGCAGTGGAAATATCACTTGCTTGCTTTTCTGGCTGAACTGACAATATGTCCTGATTGAGACAAACTTGCAGCAAAACCACGTTTTTGCTGCATTTTGTAGATGCTCTCTCTTAAGCACATTGACATCTATAGAGAGATATCTTCTTAACCAAATACAAACACCTTTTAAGAATCTGTGGTTTCTACTGGACAAACATCAGACATCACCGATGATTGGTGAAGAAGCAATGATCAACTATGAGAACTTCTTGAAAGTTGGTGAAAAAGCTGGATCTAAATGCAAGTAAGGCTTTCTTCTCTTGTATATGCTTACTTTGGCTAAACTTAAGTGCTGCTGTAACTTTCCGTTGCTAAAGTAGGTGGAAACAGTTTAATGATGAGAAAAAAC
Source organism: Pterocles gutturalis (assembly GCF_000699245.1). Lineage (NCBI taxonomy): Eukaryota > Metazoa > Chordata > Aves > Pterocliformes > Pteroclidae > Pterocles > Pterocles gutturalis. The sequence continues at coordinate 2,589 of NW_010102174.1, forward strand.
GTGTCCATGTAGTTATTGATGAGCTAGTTGCTTTGCATCCTTGCCCTACATCATGTGTATTGCCCTTCATCTCTGAGGGAACTTTTGATAGTGATGTCTGTAAGAGGGGCACTGCATCCTTTTGAAGAAGAAATTCTTATTTTTATCATGTTAGTGGCCAGTAAACAACGCATTTTTTTATTGTCTCCAGTGATATTGCCCAACCTTCCCAAATATCTTCTGATGGAAAATTTTCTACCAGATGTTGTCTCTACAGCATACAGTGAATATTCCTTCTTTGTGCTCCTGTTGGAAGCTGCTGTGCATGTAGCTTTGTGACTGAGTTTTGGGCAGAAGAAGATTAGTCAGTACTTGGCTGTTCCTTTTATGTGCATATCATTGTAGAAGTTTGGAAGGTACAAATGTACTAAACAGAAATTGAACGAAAGCTCTCAAAACTCCCTCATCAGTGATGAGTCTCATGAGAAGCAAAGGCAGCTGCTTTTTATTGAATTTACTGTTGTTATGTTGTAGGACCTCACTTGATGGGTGTAGTGTAGCAAATTAATGTCTTTGAATACACAGAACATATTCTGTATTGTTAAAATGGTATTTTAAAGTGTCTGTAAGTTTTGAATACTGTAACTGGATCTGTTGGTGCAGTGTAATCAGATGAATAGAAGTAGATTTGTGTTTGTTTTACAGGCAGTTCTTCACAGCTAAGATCTTTGCTAAATTACTCCATAATGATCCTTATGGGAGGATATCTATCATGCAGTTTTTCAATTATGTCATGCGAAAAGGTTAGTTGATGCATATTTTGTGTTAATGAGAAGTTGTTTTATTTTCAAGGCTATTTTTTATCTTCAACAGCAGTGAGAGCTAGCCCTTGATTGGTAATGCTGTTTTCCTGGAGGCTTGGAGTTTTTTTCCAGTTACTAGGAGGTGGGAGTTCACCCTGCCTCTGAAATCCTCTCCTCTTGGCCAGAGATATCCTTGATCTGTTTGTTTTATATATATATAGTGTCATTCAAATTTCCTTTATTCTGGCAGTACTGTGAAGAGTAGAACAGTAGTTATGTGGTGAGCGTGATCCTAACCACTGTGATCAAACTGTCTGGCAGATAGCTTTGTTTGCTGTTTTTCCTTCTACAGAGTGGTGTTATCTATGTTTTCTAACTGTGCTTGTCAAATATGCCAGTATGTTCTTGTGCTTGTCACTAGAGCCTTACCATATGTTCAGCTACTTTTATTAAAATTAACCACTTGGGATGAAAAATGCTTTTTTTTTAAATCTGTATTAGCTCTTGTTTAAAAAGATGAGGCTGGCTGGCAGAAAGGAAAGCTGCCTCATTGCCTTGTCCCCGGGCTACTGTGTTCTTAGGTCTGGTAGAGCCTTCAGGAGGGGAGAATGACACATTTCCCCAGAGCAGCTCAGCTTATTTAACTTAAAATCTCATGGTGCAAGGGATGAGACCTGTGTTGAGCAGGAAACCTGGTGAGTAGATGTGCAGAGTATGCAAGAAGGAAGCAATAGGCCCATTTGCAACAAACAGCAAAGCCAAAAAGCTGCAGGATAGGAGACTTGTGAAGAAGTCTGAAAATTGTATGCATTTCAAAAAGGCCTACCCAGATGGACACAATGGAGAGCTATTCCATTTCTTTCACCCAGAAGTTTTAAGTCTTGTGTATTTATGGTGATACCTTTTTTCTAAAAAAAAAGAAACAAAACAACCACAAAAACAAAAAACCCCAAAATAACAAAAAATCCCCAAACAAACAAAACCGAAGAACCCCACCTAGTTTAGAGACAGGAAGCCTTTTAGCATTTTGCATCTCAATCAGTTTTCATTTTCAAACTCTGGCCAACATAAGGTCCCATCATAGTCTTTGCTTGCAGGTCCCTCTCAGGTCAGTTGAATAAGGATTCTTGGTTTTGCTAGCTTACAGCATTGGAATGACCTAATAAAGTTAGCCCAGTAGCATGTCTGTGCAGTAGCTGAGATAATTTTTGTCTGTTGTGAGGCTATGAGGGCTAAAGACCAGACCAGGTATTAAAGGAAGAAAATAAATTCCTGTAGGGACTTTTTCAGTGAATGTTTTAGATTGGAATTAGTTATTTTCATCTGCACTTACTGCTAAATGTCCTTCAGTGTGGCCTGAAAGGAGGGAAAAGTAGCAGACAAGGAAGGGAGCTACTCCACAGCTGCTTGAGCTGATCCAAGTTAGGGCGGTCCCACATCTCGCTTTCTTTTTGCTCATGCAGCAAAGGGGTCAGCCTCCAGGGTGGTTCTGCAGCAAGGAAGAGGTTGTATCACCGTGAGCTTGAAACACCTTAAACTGTTGTGCCTCAGGTGTCTGATGGTATTTTCTAACCAGCTGAACTCATTAATGAGCTTTTGGGGTTTTCCTTTTATATGCTTGTTAAAGTTTTAGGAATAGCTGCATGTATTCACATACTTGTGCAAACATGCAGCATTGAGTCTTTCTCCTTCCTGCCTCCAGCTGGAGGATTTCCTACAGCTCATGGATTACAGCCTTTCTTCCCCTTTCTTAATGATCTACACAGTGCCTTTTGGGAGGGGCCGAGAGGGTGATGAAATTAATAACTGAAAAATGGTGACGCATTTGCCTAAGTGCCGTCTGCCTCTAGTACTGCTCCATCTTCAGGAGGAAAGGTGGTTGAGTCTGTTGACTTTGTCCAAACAAGTCAAGCCTAGTAAAAGTGTCTTGAGTCATTTCAGGGTGTATGATGCACACCTTTAAACTTCAGCCAACAAAGAAACAGCCTCACTGTACAACCTCTGTCATCTCTGAGTGATACTTAGGCCACCTTGACAAACACTTACCATGAAGAGAAGAATGTTTGTATGAAGCACAGCTCACATTTCGTAAGAGGAACTCTTAAACTGTTTCTTCATAAAATTGAAGTTAATTTTAATGTGGAGTGTGTGAATAATAGTTTTTATGTTTGATCTGTACTCCATCTCTGTTACTGTGCTTTAACAGCGGCCTCATGTGCATTGTCCGGTAGATTGCCTGATTAATGTGCCTTCTCATTGCAAAAATAGATGCTTGTGCTATTCTAATTCTCCTGTTGTAACTCAGAAGTGAGGTCAGGACCCTTGGCTGTAGCTGCAGTGTCTTGTGCTGCAGAAGGGGCTGTAGCAAACTGACAAGCAATCTGTATGCCACGTTGGACAGATTTTTTTAATGCAGTGAAAATGTGCTGCTATTCATATGTCTAGTTCAGTGAGAAAGAACAAATCCATATAATTCCATGTACCAGATAAAGTGTGGTATCTGCTCAGCCATTTCTCACATCTAATTATTGTAAGGCAGTCTTGGCCACAGCTTCTCATATATTGCCAGTGACTCTTACCAGCTCAGAGACTGAAACAGAGTTTCTAAGCAGGGCTGGTACATACCATCTCTTTGCTTAATTCTCAGAAAAATGGGGAATGAAGACGGGCACTTAACATCCAACAGTGCCTTGTGGCCTTTAGAATAACTTCAGATTTTGGTGAGGCCTCAAAAATGTTAGGTTTCTTGCATTTTTTTTCTGTTTTACAGTATGGCTTCATCAGACAAGAATAGGTCTCAGTTTATATGATGTGGCAGGACAAGGCTATCTCAGAGAATCAGTAAGTAAATTCTTGATTAACTTAATTTCTGTCTTTACTCAAATGACAGAGCATCAGAAAGGCTCAAATTTTCTTCCAGTCTTGTATCACAAAAGCTTATATCATAATCTAGATTTGGGGTGGGAAAATTTGTTTGGCTAAATAGCAATCTTTATATTCTAGAGACTTTGTGGTGAGAGTGCTGCTAGCCTTTTTAACATATGGGTAATTCTCCGAAAAAGAGATTGTAGATAACAAGGTCTCATGTCATTAGCACTTTACTAGTTTTAGTAGGGTATAGTAGAAATCACAAAAAAGAATGGCTAGAGTGGGCCTCAATGAATTATTCTCCTGTTCTAACAGGAGTTAATATTATAAAATAAATAAGAAGGTTCTTGTAACCGCTCTATTTAAAAAGATCTATTAAAGAATATTCAGCAGTAGGATAATCCAATTAGGAGTTGTGCATTGATATTTGAAAAAGGTACATTTGAGTGCATTTATATTTCCATGTAAATATCATATACTTTGGTAACATTCTGCTTTATTTATAGATTGTTTCAGTCATGGCATCACATATGCACGTATATGACCTAGGATTTCTTGCATAGAGACAGAAGCTTTTTTGCATGCTTTTGTGTTCTTCCCAGCATTGTTGCAGGATTGTATTTTTAACAAAGTATGCTTGAAAGCCAGGGCGGGATATAGCAAACGTGCAACAGTAGTGGTGTTTAAAGCTTGTGTTCTTTCTGCAGGATTTAGAAAACTATATTTTGGAACTCATCCCTACTTTGCCACAACTGGATGGTTTAGAAAAATCTTTTTACTCCTTCTATGTCTGCACAGCAGTTAGAAAGTTTTTCTTCTTTCTGGATCCTCTCAGAACAGGTAGGTCCATGTTTTCAAAATTCTAAATATGTGGGAGTATTTTCACTTTTAAAATGTTTCCACCAAAGCTACTTGTGTTTTCAATGTAATATGTAGTTGTCTATGTAGGCTTTCATTCAGCAATCTTGTATTTGAAGATTAATCTCCACTGAAGACCATGAGTCTTTATGTGGGTCTAATAATCTACTTCTACAGCTAATGAATTTTAATAGATACCCATCCTTTGTGGTATTATGGCGTTATCTCATAGAAATTGACAAATAAGATATTGTTTCATCCTAACGCATCATTAGCAGTAGCTAATTTTGTAAGTGTTTAGGGTGAATAGAAAACACAGCAACTAACAACAGAACTGCTTGGCAGAACATCCGCAGAGCTGTGGAAATGCCAAAGAATGTTTGTTGTGATGTGCTTCTCCTGTGATAAAATAACTATGATAAAACAACACAAACTCATTAGAAAAGGTTTGCGGTTATGGCTGCTAATCCTTATGACAGGTGTAGTTCACTCAGACAACAGTTTGCTTTTTTACCTGCCCTTCATTTAAGTCACAAACTGCATGTGTTTTCAAGATCTTGCTGTGCCACTCGAAGATGATGTGTGGGCAGTAGCCTCTGGCAGAGGTAATTACAAACAATTAGAGAGGGTGTGTGTGAAGTTAAAATGCCATTGTTTGCACAGCTCTCTGTGCAGTGTCTGCACACCAGTTAAAGCTATAAGTCAAAGTGAATTCTGACACCTTAGTTTTGTATCACATCTGTAGTTTCTGAAGATGTTAAAATATCACATGACTTAGGAAACACTATTATTCCAACAAATGTTTTAAGCATGTTTTCTTTGCGTTTTTTTTAATTTTACATTCTGAGTTGATGTTGAACACTCGCATTTTTTAAATCTAATTTTCTGGCTTTTACGGCTTCAGGATAACTCGTCTTCTGCCAGTATCAGCTAGTGTTGTTCAGTCATTTTAGAAGCTATTTTTGTTTTCTCTTAAATTGCAGCCTTATTCTTGATGTTGGTTTTGTTTGGTTTTGTTTTTTTTGAAAAAGCTTTTTTTTCTGTTCAGAATACTTTTTTCTTAAGTAGAACCATCTAGTTGAGAACAGTCAAAGGGATTATGTTGGCTGGATGACTGTTAAAATGTGTTTTTCCTTTTCTTGCTGCAGGGAAGATAAAGATACAGGATATTTTAGCTTGCAGCTTCCTAGATGACTTACTGGAGGTAAAGATCTTGTAGCATGTACTATTGTATTTTAATTTCCTCTTTCTGAATTCTAACTTTGTGTTTCACTTAGTTAAGGGATGAAGAACTTTCTAAAGAAAGTCAGGAAACAAACTGGTTTTCTGCTCCTTCTGCATTAAGAGTCTATGGTAGGTTCCTTTATATATGAACACTTTTTTTTTTGCCTCTTTTTTCTCCTCTAACTTGTATTACTTAGTCACATTCTTAGTGTTATTTTTCCTCTGTTTTTGTCTTTTAAATCTTACTAATAATGTGTCTTTTCAACTCCTGTAGCCATCCTTCCAGTATATCTTCCTGACTTTCCTCAGAGTTTCAGTTCTCCACTGTTGCTCTTTACCACGGTTTATCCTCTGCCATTTTGTGCTTATTGCACAAGGTGCAAGATTCCTCTCTAACATTCTCTTTTGACTGTTCTGTTCATGCTTTTGTTATCACCTTTAGCTCTTTTTTCATGCTTACAGCACATCTGTTTAAAATATTATTCTCTTGGCCTTCTTCTCCTTTCTCTGTTTACCCAGCCTTTACTTTTGAGCCATTACCTTAGATTAGAACTAGTAGCACCCCGCCCCACCCCAGCATGTTCTGTGCTTATTTGTGATGCTCTATGAGTATTATTGTGGATCTAGTATATTCCCACTTCACTGCATTAACTTTGTGATGAAAATTAAATCAATGTTTAATAACTGCTAAATTTATTTTCTCTGTTGAAACAGTTCTTTGCTGACACAGGGATATTATATTTTGCCCTCTATATCTCCTCCCTAGGCCAGTACTTAAACCTTGATAAAGATCACAATGGCATGCTCAGCAAAGAAGAACTGTCCCGATATGGAACAGGGACTCTGACCAACATATTTTTGGATCGTGTCTTTCAGGAATGCTTAACTTACGATGGTGAAATGGTAATCAATGTTTTCACATATGTTCACAATATAAAAGCTTTGGCTTGTTGAGATGGCAAATGTCTCATACTCCTTAATAAAGATACAGATTAGCTTGAGGTAAAGTAACTTCTGTTTATCATTGTGGACACAAATGACCATGCAGCAGGTTGGAAAATTAATTTTCTTAACAGCAAGGTGATCACAGTGTGGCTTAAAGACAAGTTGCTTGTTTTGAAAAGCAGAGGTGATATAAAATCCAGACAGCCTAGGATACAGCTTCTTGTAGATTCAATAACATAAAGTGCATGTTGAAAAAACGTATAGATGTAGCAAGTAGTTCCATATAATTCTTTAAAGAGAACCAAAGACAAGTAGCAGACTTGAAAGTAATGCAACTTAGCTAACCTGTCCACTTCTTCATGAAGACAACACTGTTTATTGTTGTAAGCTTTCCATAGCTGTGAAAAAGGGAAAGTCTTAACTAAATTACAGTGTAAAACCCCCTTATATCTGTATTTTGAAAGCTTTACTTAATGTGTTGCTACTCTTATTGTCTGAATTCAGATGGCTCAACTCTAAAAGTGATAAATTACAAATTCTCTATACAGTCCTGCTGCTGCCTTAGCAGTTTTTTTGTAGAATCACAGAATCTTTGAGGTCAGGAGAGATACTCTTAGTTGCTCTTTGCTGGACTTGCTACAGTAAGTCCATATCTTTCTTGTGTGGGGAAGACCAGAACAGGACCCAGTGCTCAGATGTAGTCTAAGCAGTGCTGAGTAGAGGAGAAAAATAACCTTCCTTGACTTCCCAGCAAAGCTCTTCCTAATGCAGCTCAGGATGCTGTCAGCAGCCTTTGCTGCAAGGGCATGTTGCTGGTGCGTGTTCCGTTTTCTTGCCTGTCGGGACTCCCAGGTCCATCTGTGCAAAGCTGCTTTCTCACTAGCCAGCCCCTAGCATCTACTGGTGCATGGGGTTATTCTTCCCTGGATGCAGGATTTTGCATTCCTTCTGTTGAACTTGATGAGGCTCTGACAGCCTGTTTTCCAGCTTGTCAAGCTCCCTCTTAATGGCAGCACAACACTCTGGTGTTTGAGGTAGACACAGTTATTATATACATAGAACTGAAGGATTTCTGTCCTTGTCACAACTACATCTTAATCGGGAAATGAAGAATCGGTACTAGTGAAAAATGAAAGTGTGATACATATTTGTGATGTCTACTAATGCTTCTACCACATGATCTGCGAAACTACCTACTCTGGTCTAAGGGTTATATACTTTAATTGGCCATACAGTTCACTGTTAGGTAACAGCAGGCTTACTGCCACTGCATGTTTGATTTGTAGCAATGAAAACGTTCTATATGGCTTTTCTTCACTAGTTGGGTACATTCATCAGTCTGAAGATATATTAAACATTGTTTAAAAGTATATATAGCATGTTTAATTTGGATTTATGCTTGGAATCCTGTTTTACCTCTAAAATGGCAGTATTTCTTATCGTCAACAGTCATTAAAAACTAATGTTTCTGCTCATGTTGGTGGTAGCAGCCATTTTCTATTTCATGTTGTCTTTTTCAGAAAATAGACTGATCCCCTACAATGAAATAGCTGCCAATTATAAAGTTCCTGCTTGCAAAATCAATTTAGAAAGAAGACTGTAATAAACATGATTGTATCTACTTTTAGGACTATAAAACCTACCTGGACTTTGTGCTTGCATTAGAAAACAGAAAGGAGCCTGCAGCTCTGCAATATATTTTCAAACTGCTTGATATAGAGAACAAAGGATACCTGAATGTCTTTTCCCTTAATTATTTCTTTAGGGTAAGTCTCTTTATACAGGTAGGCCATTTTCTGTGTTTATAGTGTTATAGCCTGTGTGCTTCTGCATGCAGATCTGCAGGGAATCGCTTTAAATTACCAGTACCCACTGGGAGACTAGCAACTACTTCTAAGAAGATTTAAAATATTAAAAAAAATAGCCTAAAACTTGGAAAGAATTCAGAAGGTATTTTCAGCATTTTATCTGCAATTGAAATTGACTGTTTTTATTTTGTTTAGGAAAAATATTTTTTTTAAATTAAATTGACCTAAAATTGCCTAATGATTCTGTATTAAAATCTCATATGATGGTTCTAATTGGTTATTGCCCATGGTTTTAATTTCCACTGTAATCCTAAAATTCAGTAGAAGAAATGAAAATAATGAAACGCATTGATGGGCTTGTACAGCTGTGAGATTTTTTCAGAGTATTGATTGCAAAAAGCTTGCATTTTTCGGATTCTGTATTTTTATCTGTTACTTCCAGAATAAAGTAAGCTTAAGGTTTTTTTAGTTGCTGTTAAAATTACCATAAGAGTTGTAAAGTCTTCCTTCAAATTGTGTTTTGTATGTGAGTGGTTTTTTGGGGGTTTTTTTCTGGCTTGTGGTGGTTTTGGGTTTGAGCGGGTGGATGTCTGTTTTGTCTAGATACCTGAGATACTAGATACCTGAGATATCCTGGAAAGAGGAATGTCATGTACTAAACCAGTACTTTTGCTGTGGATGGTTTAGGCTGAGTTATGAGTGTGATGCTTTTTTATGTACAGGATCCCTTCAGTGATATCTGTTCAGACACAGGGACAAGCACTTCAATTTTCTTTTTTTATTATTATTTTTATTTGTTTCTTTTTCTTTGTATTATAACTGTAAAAGTAAACATTGTCATTGTACTTAGCCATATGCTCAAAGCATGATGAACAAGGTACATACTTCATTCAGCTCATTAAGTAAAGCATTCAGGCCTGCTCAAGGCATAATCTTATATCCCTGTTACTTCTATATTGTTATAAGTCTCCAGTTGAACATGAAAATTGACCATATCATTTTGTAAAAATAAGACTTCTTATCTGGAAGACCTTTTCTAAAAAGGAAAGGATTTTTTTAGCAAACAAACAAAACCCTCAAAAAAATCCCACATTTTTTCTCCTTTTAGTGTCTTGGAACCATCAAATAATTTAGGGTGGAATGGACCTTAGGAGGTCACCTGCTCCTACCATCTGCTCAGAGCAGGGCCAGCTTCATGGTTAGGTCAAGTTGCTCAGGGCCTTGTCCAGGTGAGTGTTGGGTATCCTCAAGGAGGGAGACTCTGCAGCCTTTTTGGCCAACATGTTCCTGTGTCTGACTACCTTAACTGAGAAGACTTTTCTCCCCTTACCCTTTCTCCCATCTTTATCTAATTGGAATACCTCTTGCTGTAGTTGGTGTTCAGAGTCTCTTGTCCTTTCACTGTGTGTCTCCAAGAAGAGTCTGGGTGTGGTTTCTCTAAGCACTTGCTAGGTCGTTGAACATAGTAATTAGATTTCCCCCACCATCCCAGCCTTCTGTTCTCCAGGTGAATTAATCCCCATCTCGAGCCTCTCTCCTCAGCTGTGCTGTGCTTTAGCCCCCCAAGCATCCTGATAGCCCTCTAGAGGGTTCTCACTGGTTTGTCATTGTCTTATAAAGCTGAGTCCAAAGCTGTGAGGCTGCATGTGGAGTACTGTGTCCAAATGTTGAGTCAGGAGGAATAATCACTTCCCCAAACCTGCTAGCTATGCTTGTACTAGTGCAGCCCAGTATTATATCTGTATATATCTGCCTTCATCGCTGTAAGGGCACCCTGCAAATTCTTGTTCAGCTTGTGCCCTGAGACCTCCAGCACCTTTCCTGCCAAGCTGCTTCTAGCCAGCTGGCCCCTAGAGTGTACTGCTATTCTACAGTTATTCTGCTGCAGGTGCAGGCAGGATTTTTGCATGTGCCTTTTGAACCTCATTATGAACTTTGTTTAGTAGTTGTAGCTGTGTTGTATGCTTGATGGGCAACCATTGGGCCAGGACTGGGCAATAGTAAGGATCCTAGAGAAACTAAGCAATGACTCATCTTCTCTCCCTGATTTTGCAGCTCACCATTCCCACCACTTTCTCTGCTTCTGTTCACATGGCAGGAGGATTCGAGGAGGCCAGGGGCCATATCAACTGTCTGCACCTACAGAGGCTTTGCTGACAGAGCTGTGCTGACAGGGCTATGCAGCTTCTGATAGTGAAACAAACAGTTTTGTTAATAGTTGTTATTTGCAGGCAGAGGTTTGGTGATGCAGCTGTTTAAATAGCGCCACATTAAAAGAACTAATAGTAGGGAATACTATTTTGCTCAAAGTGGGAAATGCCTACTTATGGGATGAACTGGGAGAACCCTTCCGTGCATGGATGAATGCTCAAATAGACAAATACATCATCATCTCCCTCACATTATTATTTGATCAACCAGAATACAGGTTCCATCTTCAAAGTAATTAAAAGTGTGAGTAGCCACACTGCCTATCTGTCTGCTGGTTGGTCTTTTATAAAAAAAAAACTTTGTCAGAAACATGAACATTCTGTTTTGAGTGTTTTACTATTTTAAGCTTTGGGTGTTGAGTGATAATATTCAAGTGTCTATGTATCACATTTGCAGAGTGCTCTAACACTGGTCATAATGAAAGCTGGATTCTTATCATACTGATTAAGAACTGTGAACCTAGAGATACGCATCATTGATTATGCCTTAACTCACCCCTGCCTCACTTGTGGAAGAGAACTGATTGCAAGCTGTACAATGAGTGCTTTGTCACAGGGCAATACAGCTTAAGATGCAGAAGTATTATAAAAGGTTCATACAGTGTCAGTGTAATACTGCACTGAATATTCCTATTTTTTTGTTTGTTTGTTTCTAGGCTATTCAGGAACAAATGAAAATCCATGGACAAGAACCAGTTTCTTTTCAGGATGTCAAGGTTAGTTTTACTGAATAGAGTACTACATTAAATATTTGAATAAGCATTTCATAATTTACTTATGTTATATTGCAGTTTCTTGGTTGTTGTATATTTACTTGTAGAGTCACAGAGATGATCTTACTTGTCCTACTCATAGGTTTGAAGATGTCTTTCTGTTTAGCAGTTGCTGTCTAACAAATCTGGTATGCAACTGTTCTAGTAGTTTCCTTACTAATAGTCAAAGGTACCTGTTAAATACATGTTGCCGTGCCTTACACTTGAAGATACTTGGTATGTCTGTTTTATGATTCAGTGTCATCCCTTGGGGCAGGGAGAGGGAGACTGGTGACTAAAAAAAGACTGTCTATAAAAGTCTCTTTATTACTGCCTACTTTACAGTTAGTGGTTTTAGTGCTTAAAAAAAAATGAAAAATTACAAGAGCTTCTATAAAACTTAGCTCCTACAAGTGCACTGAGTTTCATGTTGCCACTTTGAGGCCAAAGCCTCCCCAGAAAAGCAACTTCTTATTTGAGATGCAGGAGCTGAGCAGGCTGCTACTATGTGTAGCCAGTTATTGTGCTTTGTATCTTAAATGGTTTGGAACTTAACAGCTTTTTTTGTAAATTGGTGTGGATGGCACTAGTTACCCAAAGACCATTCTGTGTATGGTATAAAGTAGCCATTATTCTGCTCATTAATGTGTGTGGGTTTTTTTTTTCCCCAATTTTGACTTTTCTTTCATAGGATGAAATCTTTGATATGGTAAAGCCTAAGGATCCTTACAAAATCTCCCTTCAAGACTTAATAAGTAGCAGTCAAGGAGACACTGTTACCAGCATTCTAATTGATCTGAATGGGTTCTGGACGTATGAGAACAGAGAGGTCCTTGTGGCAAGTGATAATGACAACACTGCTGATGTTGATGATACGTGACTTTGAACAGGACCAGACTGTATCCATAGAGATATCTCAACCTGATACACCAACTGTTGGAAGCTGGAAACATTCATTATCTGAATCAATGCCTCTTCCCTTTTACTTCCCTCCCCTTTTCCCCTTGCCCCCCCATATAATATACAATGTGGTACATACAGGAATTGTAGAACTAATCTCTGAAACAAAAAAAGGAAATGTGTAAGAGGTAAAAATTATCTTTTTTTTTTTAATAAATATTTTTGGACCTTTTCCCTATGTACCAAGACCTATTCTTATTTGAATATCTTCTTCTAGAATGTGAATTTATCCTGAAAGTAAGGATTGGTTCTTGTTACCTTCAGCACTGGCCTGTATCCACTCAGCCATCCCGAGCTTCCCACTGCATTCTATATGGCTTCCTCTAATGAAAACACTGGAGCATTCTGTTGTAAAGGCAAAAGTCTTCAGCAACAGGTAAAGAGCTTAGGTCTTTCTTCTGTACGTGTCCAGCTGTGTGTGTAATATAAAGGGTAAGTAAATAATTGTTGCACTGACTGAACAGCTACCTACTTCTTAAGAGGCTCATTAAGAGAAATAAAGTAGCTTTAGGTCTAGTTAAAACTAATCCAAACACTTGGCTTTCACCACTTTAACTTCCTGTGCAAGTATTTAATGTAATTTAACTTAATTATACAGCTATGCTACAGCAGTAGTTAAAGCAGTAAAAATCTTAACTCTTTAACAAAGCTGTAGAAATGTTTTAACTTTCAGATAAAGTTAGAATAGCTCCAGGCCAGAGGTGGTTGCAATCCTGCACTATTTATTAGCTTGAGGTAGTGGTGAACACATTGAGTACGTCAACAAGTACTCCATAAGCTTGTAAGGAGGGGGCTAGGGAGGTAGTATGGTATCTTGAATTTCAGTGCTTGAATATTCCACCAGGATGTGTGACTCAACAGAAAACAGCAAACAGGCACACCGTCACAGGCATAGTGTCAAAGACCACACCCTTTTAAAGGAAAAGCCATAGCCAACTTCTGGTTCAAAAATAATATTAAATATAAAATAACCAATTAATGCATTTACAGAAAAATTAAACCATTATGAAAGTAACCGCTTTCATACAATTTGCAAAAAACTGAAGGAAGGATTAAGTTAAGGCACAGTAAGTAATACAGTATTTTATACAGATAAATTTAAACTCAGGCAGTGAGAGCATTTCTTATGTAACAGATAGGGAGAGGAAAAAAAACCAATGCAACTGACATCAGTTTCTGACATCCTTCAGCTGTAAAGGTTTTACTCTTGAGCTAGGTGAGGCTTTCTATCTTTGACAGTATAGCTGGTTTTCTGTGTATTCCCCAGGTGTTGAACCAAGCTCTCCCTTGGAGCTGTTCAGGGCTAAGGAATGATTTTTACACAGCTGTCATCACCCTTTGTCTTACCATTCAAAAAGAGGCAAAGAGCAGAGCATTGAAACAGTTCAAATAGAACTGATGATTGAATCCTCCTCAGAAAATTTTTCTCCAATGCTGGAGTGCCAACATCAGATGAGAGGAGAAGGAATTTGTGCTCTACAGGTCAGTAGTTCAGTTAGAGGGGGTGTCTGAAATACATACCTGAACTCTGGAAACTAATAGCCAAGTTACATGGCCTCTGATGGTACATCAGGCTCTTTAGTTGCTAGTGAGACCAAGACCAGGGATGTATGATGATACCCAACACAAAATTTCACCAAAGACTATTTTTAAAAATTTTTTTGGAAGTCTCAAGGACATAAGTAATGTTTCACATGGTAACTCATGCAGGTTCTCTTCTCCTTTGTCTACAACAATTCTCTACAGAAAGCGACTGGGGCACTGACACCCGATTGTTGCAAAGTTAACCATTCGCCTGTTACAAGCTACAAGTAGCACAGCAGTCAGTGCAGTTAAAATACCCATAATTGGTATTTGGGGCTACTTAAAAGTTCTGGAGCTACCTGCATTTCACTTAGACAAAATTTAAAAATACTATTGTTGCAGTATAGCAACAAAGTGTTTTGTTTATTTAGGAAAGAGTCATAAGTTTGGTTTTGTGATTTCTAGCTATTTATGTATTGTGCTAAAGGGGAGAAAAACATCTGTGATGGCACATCCCTTACTGGTAATTAAATAGTCTGTTTAGGTTAATCATGTACTCTGACTCAGGTAATCTATGTCCAAAAAAGTTCTAGCTCTAGACTGGTACCATCCACAGTGTCCTATGCATTCAGTATAATTTAGCAAGACTGTAGTTTATTTCCCAGGACCTTTCAGAGCATGTAAAGAAGTATTCAAGCAGGCAAATCTCTTAATTCTTGAACTTGGAGTGAGAGCATCTTACACTGATGCTAGTTCTGTATTTTGCTACAGCACTGAATGGAGCAGCTGAGCACTATTTGCCTCCCAGAGTGCTGGTACTTGTTAATCAAGTTCTTAAGGGTACATACAGCCTCCTTTGAAGTTTGGGGTTTTTTTAAATTAAAAAAAAGTCAGTGGACCCTTAAATCTAATTTTAAATCTAACATTATCTCTTGTGTTAAATAACAGAAAAAAAATACATGCATACAACAGTGACATAAATAGGGGAAATCAAAGGCTATTATAATGACTTTGAGTTACAGGATATTGATTCCTATTAATCTATTCATAGAGAGCCAAGTTGCAAACAATGTGCAAATCAGAAGTAGGTGTTTAGAAGTAGGAAACAGCACTGCATCTAAAAATGTCAAAGAAAAGACATTTTTACTTACCTTACATAGAAATTAGTTCACATATTTAATTTTAGACCAAATGTTTGTAGTGCAATTTTCATTTTAACTAAAGTGGCAATTTGCCAGAATGCTTCAGCCTTTATTAGGCAGACAGACTGAACAGACATTGCCTAGCCCTCTCCTGATCAATAAGAATGATAGAAGTTGTATTTCACTGAACAAGTATAATCCTATTTTTCCTCTTCCTTATAGCCAGGTTGTGACACCTGACACTTCCTATTTCCTACATTATACAGAGCTTTAAGCTTAAGGAGGGACAGGAACTACGTCTTGTTTATTTTCCCCAACAGAGTGGCCCTCTCCCTCATTTTCAAAGTTTACATTCATGAATGAAGTACAGGCTGTTGCTTCAGGCTGGTCTGTCTGGACAGGAACTTCAGCTTGTGGCTTGTTCTGCTGTTCCTGATGTTGTCTTTCTGCTTCTTCTGACATCTTGTTTTCCTGTTCTTCTTCTTCCTCCTAAAAATAGATAACCAGATTCATAAACTACTATTTACCACTTACTTGCATTCACTTTAAGTCTTTCCATAAGAACATACCAGTTCCTATTACAAAGCAAGGGTATTTGTTCCACTAGAGCACAGTCAACAGTTGATCATAAGATGAGGTATATCCCAAAATTCCCTTTATGGAAAAAAAAAAAGATAATCGCCAAACGTGAGGGATTAAACTGTGTTAAATAAACACAGGAAAAATGTTACATGGCTAGATAAGCAGTTTTTAGTCAATAGCAATAGTGATAGTTCTACCTTCTCTAAAGCTTTTTCAGCTCTTAATAATAAAGAGCTATCGAAAAATAAGCAGTAAAGCTTTAAATATGTTTCCCACTTCTTCCAAATGAAGATTATTAAGGGTTTTGTCTGCATAAAGCACTGGCTTTATCAGTCATTTCCAGTTATGGTTTAGAACAAATGGTAACAGCACGTTCAATCTACCCTTGACACTTCATTGAACAAGTTTTAGAGTTAGAAAGTATATTCCTAGCAGCCACCTATTTATGGTGTCCAGTCTACTCCATACAACTTTCTCACACTGTTGACTTACAAATGCATTGAACAAGAGAAGGAAACAGAGCAGTGGTCAGGATCCAGCCAGTTCTAAGACTGAGGAGTAGATGAGAAAAGGCTGACAGATAAGCAAGCACCAATCATGTCAAATGAAAAAGGAAGGCAAGCTGAAATACAAGTTCTAAAACTCCACTTTAGGGCTGGAATAAAAGTTTCATTTTTTAAAATACCAGGGAAGGCAAGCTGGGAGAAAAAGAGGGCAAGAACCCCACCCCATACACATACCTCTCTCTTCATTCTGTAATACTCATCAATGGCATATTGGTATTTTGGTGTGCTTATCCCCAGAACAGATGCAATCTTTTCCCCAAGGAAATCACACACTAAAAAATAAAGAGGTTTACACACAATTAGTAGCTAGAAGAAAAATCTTAAGCATAGTTTTATTTTAAAAGGTATCATCATCTTTCCTGAATTGTTTTCCATAGTCCTACTCTACTCAAAAGACAACACCAAAATCTGCTAGGCTAAACGACTCCCATGTAATGATTAGCTGAACATACTAATAATTGTTCTTAAAGAATGAACAAAAGGAGAAGAACATGGAAATCAATGAAAATCTAGATGGTGGCAATGTTTGTTTGAATTCTGCTAGCTTCAGCTTTGGATCTAGGTTTGTTTTTCTGGGGGATCAGTTAAAGGGTAAGCCTTTAACTGAACTTTAACTGAAAATTACGGTTAGACAAAAATACATGGCTACAAACAGTATTGGCACTTCAGTCTAATGGCACCAGTGAACTAGAGAATTATTTATTGATATACGCATACTGCAAGTCAGTAGCAGTTTGAACAATGTTCTGTTTTGCATTCTAATGTATTAATAAAATATTTAGGTTTCATCTGTCTCAATTTTCAAGCCAGAGGCCACAGGGAGCTACTTTGATAGAACAGGTAGCGCACAGTCTGAAGTATGGCACAGTTGGGCTTGTGTCAGTCAGGCTCTTTACCACAATGATGGTTACAGCAGTGGTTCTTGAGTAAAGGCCAGCAAGAAGTCAAACACATTGCACTTCAAATTGCAAATCTGCCCTGAGGATGCGAATGACTTGAGTCATGTTCAGAGAAAACAGGTTACAAGTTAGCAACTGAATGGTTCAAAGAATATTCACAATAACTACTTTTATAGATATCCTGGCAGCCAGAGCTCTGTGCAAAAGACCAGTTCAAATTACAAATGTAAGATGCCAAACTGAAGTGGGAAGAAGGAAGTACTAATCTTTAAATTCATAAAAAAACTTCTGAAGAAAGGAAAGCAGTATCTGCTTTCTGTATGAAGAACAGATATGACAAGGAATAGAATACACTGTACCTCAGAGAAAAAGTGTTTCTAAAAATAAGGGTAGGTTAATTAATAGACTGCAAATAGTTTTAAAAAATACTCAAAATTAGGTGTACAATGACAGAAACCCCACAATATTTGTCAAAAAAACCCAATACAGATACTTTAGACCTTGGGAAGAACACTGACTAGGACAAACATTTTTAAAACTTCACAAAATTTTATGAGATCCACAGGTCAAATAAACTTCTGTGCTGTGAATTTAAGCCTCTTGGCAATAGTCTTATTTTTGTTTATTTTGTAACCTCAGAATTCTGTTGTAAAGCACAAGACTAGATGTGTTCTTGGGATAATTTCTAGTTGTCTTCTTCATAAAAACTGACAGTTTAGTTACTCCAAACAGCATTCTTTTCAGGTAACATCACACAAAATGGTTGCATGCAAAACCTAACAGAAAGCTGATATACTCCCTTGCCAACACTACCCTATTTCCATGTGGAGAAAAAGGGGGGAAAAAATGTTCAGCAAAAGGGTATTTTCTGTTCATTCTTCCATTCAAGTGTTGTTGATTGAAAGTAAAAAGAAAACAAAACATGCCTAAGGCAAGAGACTATGTCTTCACAGATTAAAATATAGGTTCATTCATACTTTTGAAAAAAAATGGCCAGTAGCTCACAAAGATGATTTACAGTCTGCCAAAGCAACTTTCAACATTCCGTTACTGGTTTACCCAAGAATTAAATAAAGCAATACCTGATAAGGTTGATGTGGCAACTCGCAGCATGTGAAACCACAAGTAGGGTCCCCATGTGAGTGTTGTCTGTAACAAGAGTAGTATGAATACGTATAGCTGTATGTTCATGGCACGTAGATACAATACACACAAAAGCTCAAATGGATTGAGAAGAATGATCTGCAATGTTTCCTGTTTGCCAGCTTCCACACTATTTTTGCATTAAAATAAGTCTAGACCAGGCACATCTGAAGCAAGGTATCACCAGAAGATATAACCACAGTTTATACCTGGGAACATTTGTTTCACTGGTTTTTGTTTCCCACTCCCAGACTTGGGAAATGACGAGCATCCAACTCAATTCCAAGGTAAATCCTGTAACTAAAAAGACTTTTCCATAATGTTCTGAATTCCATCAGACCAAAAAGAGAAGTGCATTCACCAAGCAGTCCCTCATTACAATAATGAGAGAACTGCAAAAGACTGTTTAAAACCAATCTAAACCAAACCTTCAGTGTGGTCCCTGAGCAAGAGGCTGCTTCCACATATATACGGCCAGATAGGAATTATCATTTGGAATTGCACCTGAAGAACAAAACCAGGAACCCTGAGGGAGGGAGAGTTACTGCAGACCACTGAGGGAGTGAGGAACAGGGCTGAGAAGCAAAGCGCCTGGGGCGATGTGAACAACGAGGAACCCAAAATGAACAAAACAGGGCTTCAGTGGCATCACCTCAAGCATTTGCATGTGAGCAAGGAAGTCTCTCTGAGGCACCTGCACACTAAGGCACACAGCGTGGGGAGCAAACGAGGAATGAGAGATCTGTGTGCAGCTGCAGGGCTGGGATCTTGAGTGAAACCCGTTAGCTGGTGCTCAGTTACATATGTATTTATAATGTGTTGCTAGAAACTGTCTGATAGTAACCATTTTCTGTGATCGTATTTAACAGATATCTGTACAGGATAACCAATATTCTTGTAAATAATAGAGCTGCAGAGACTAGTTGGTATAGCCTCAGTACACACGCACACAAGCTACCAGACTTCAGTGCTTTCCAAGCATGGCCCCCACAAATCACTGCAGCAAGAAATACAAGAAATAATCCGTCAAGCCAGAAACTCAAGTTGGGCAGGCTGAAGAAAGCCAGCTGCTGTATATTTTTGGCAGTGGGTATGGAAAATGTCCTGCCAAGGTAAAAGTGTAAGCAAACCCAGCTGCTATCCTGCTTGCACAAAAGCACCTCCAGCTTGTTGATTACGCGCTCAGCTGGCAGACAGACTAACGACAATCATTTCAGAGTTTGTTCAGTTAAAGAAGTCAAGAAAAGTGCTGGAAAAGCTTGTTGCCACAGGTGCAAATAATGGCCTTGAGGAGGCTCTGTACAATCCTTCATAACGAGGTGACAAGGCTAAAAAGCATTCACACAGTGCGCAGGACAAACAAGAGCCTGCTGTGCGGCTGTAAGCAAGAAGCTACAAGAGCCCCCTGAACATTTAAGGGTGAAAAGACAAGCTGAACTTCAATGTGACAAAAGTAACTCCGATACAGAATATTTTAACGTGTTTGTGGTAACACAAATGTCCTGAACATCTGAGGCTTGGCAGACACAGAGGTTCTGTCTATCTACTGTTCCCCCACCACAATTAAAAACCACTTTGGTGTGTCAGGAGCACTTCTAAGTTCAGCTTCATGGGAACCTCTGCTTTCTGACAAAGCCCCACCAGACACTTCTTCACCCCTGGCAAGCAAGGCTTTGCCAGTCCCCTCAATTAAAAAAAGGAGCATTCTTTCAAGTGTCTCAAAAGGCAATATAAAGCCATGAGAGAAGCTACTTCACACAAATTCAACAGGAGAAAGGCTATGGCTTGGAAGGTAAACCACCAAGAGCAACCCAGAACAAGGCAACACGTCCCAGGAACAATCCTCCTTTCCCCCCACCTTCCCTTCCTCACGGTAAGTTTGGTGGTTTCCCTGAGCACCCCAAAAAATGGTGAACCAGAGGTGAGAAGAGGTACTTGAGAAAACCAGAACCATTTGGGTGATGGGAACTGGGCTGTTAGGCAATGGCTCAGTACAAATTAATCCAGATCCGTGAAGTAGCTTTAAAGCTTTGATCAATGCTGGAAAACCGTGCCCAAGTCAGGTCCTACTAACATTCAGTGAGAACCACATACCCAGATACTGTATGTCAACCTCCTTTGGCCAGAGACGGCTTAATGTTCAGTCTTTAATCAACACCAAGGACACAATAATACTGTATTTCTTCACTGGAAACAAGGGGCAGCAGCATGAAACACAGGACACTGGTTTACTGTAAGGGACCAGTATTTCTCCTGCCATCAGTCTCTTTAGGATAGGTTTCTACATTGCTTAATTACACTATTCAGCTATCCTGACTATTTTTTTTTGTTTAAAATGGAAAACACAATGGTTATAACAACTGGGGCTTAAATTACAAAAATTATTAATGTACAACTTTAATCCAAGGCCTGTATTATAAGTCGGCATGAACATAATGGCTTCAGCCATTGATAAAATCTAGATGGCTCTGGTTCAACAACAGAATGTAACTTTGTTTCCTAGTGTGGGGCTGCTGAAGGGAGCACACACACACTCCCTTGAACTTCTGAGCATACCATGTTCCTAAACCATTGACATCTATATTTTTGACAGATTACAGCCCCTAGTAACACCTGAGCTTTCCAAAGAACATAGGGTTTTCTTTTGCCAAAGAAAATGGCAAAATGAGGAACAGAATCATTTCCCAATTTAAGAAAAAACAAGTCCTGTATTTGTTAATATACACCACCAAATAGATACATTTTAAATCAATTTAATTATTGACTGCTCTTTGCTATAATACATCCTTCAGTGTACGCTCCATATAAAACTGTGGCACCTAAGACAAGCCAGTGAAAACGATCAGAAACACACACACCATCCTCCATCAAAAAGCTTCTACCATATTATGAGTAGCTATTATTTGGTCAGTGACTATTTTTTTCCCTCATCCCCAAATTCTTAAAATTAAGAGTTTGATGGTCCTCGAGAGAGGACTTTTTGCTGTCTGAAGTTAAGCTCCTTTTAACTACAGGGTATCAAGATAATCTTCCTGCAGGAATGTGTTTCAACCTTTCTAAGCACTGAAGGTTAATAAAATTAAATATCTTCTGGCCCTTTGTTGCAGAGATGTTCTCAGGATGAATTCTAAGATTATCACCCACAGTTACATTGCTTACGGTTGCTCTGCAAAGACTTACAGACTTACACCTTCTGCCTACTCTGGAACAGGTGAATGCAACGAAGAGTTTATAGCAAGTAGACCTCCAGGGATAAACAAAGATTATCTTCTGCAACAGGTTAGAGAAATCTAATTACTACAAAACAAAGTTTTGTTGGATAGAAGCAAAAGGAGATCTGCATATAAAGTGTAACCATCTATATTTTAGGACAGAAGACACAGTTAAAATGAAAGCATTTCTGTTATTATAGCATTTAATTTTTAATTTGAGAATACTCATATAGTACTGAATGCTATTATCTAAAAAATCCAGGAAAAAATTTATTAAGCACACCCTGTGTCTCAAAGCAAAATTTAAGACCCAGTTCTTTTTGAGGATTTGTTTCGTTATGAGTGGCAGCAGTCCATCACACTGAGCACTTTGGTTATCATATTACCAGGATATATAAATGTTGCTTAGTAAGAAAGATATTGTGATTGTCTGCTTAGCTCTAAAACACAATTAAACCAAGGTACTTACTGAAGACGTTTCTTTACAACACAGCAAAATATTTGTTTCCCTTAAACTCATTCAGAAGCTGCCAGGATGCCAATACCAGCTGAGCTTTGAAATTTCATGATGCAAAGTTTCTATTCAAAATATTAAATGTGCTTTTTCTAAACATAAATTGGACCAGAAACAGCTATTACTTACAACATACTTTTTCGTATCCCAACTGAGATAACAAGTTTTAGACATGCTGGTCTCAGCAAACTGACCATTTAATTGCTTTTATAGAAATCCTACAATAAAAACATTTTTAAGGCAACTGTTGGCTAAAACATCAAAGCTCAGCTTGGACTAACATTTCTTCAATTGACTGGCTCAGCTGGGATACACGAAGCATGCAGCAGATAAGGTAAACGTCACTTAATGGCAACCCTTGGTCTAATCAAGTTTATTCTGTCAAGGCAAAAAGCAACACATAATAAGGCATACTGTGCTCCACAATAAACTATTCTGGTTTGGGGGGTCCTTTTATTAAAAAGTGTAATAAAAATTAAGGATTTCATAAACTAAAAAAGGAGAATAAAGCAATCTTAACTGTGCCATACAATATACTTTTTTAGTATTCAGAGAAAAAAAAATCTGTATTAGGAAGGCAGGAGAAGGATCACACAGCATTCCCGGCTGTTGCGCACATTTGAGGGCTCTTTAGTTAAGTGTCCATTTGTACAGCCGCCTGCACATCTCTGGCCTCGCAACACGTACATCAAGGCTCAGGAGCCTTCCATCACTGCACCACAGCGGAACTCTCCTACTGAGAGGAAATGGCACCAAAAAATGGATAGATCTGGTCCCCTGCTAATTATAGTTGGGAAAAAATCACTTACACATCCACGGATGTCTGACATGATCTGCATAGTGGGGAACAGATCTGTCTCTGAATATACCTGAACACTACCATAATAATCAGTAAGTTTCACAGTTATTACATTTCTTCATATAGATGCTTAGGAAGGAAAAAAAAAAAGCCTGACATCTACTCTTTGTTTACGAGTATAATACATTTATTTTCAATCTATAAACTTCAGGTGTATTTTATACTGATGATATCTACCTGATCTCAGGCTAATGTTCCTTTTCGTTGTATACAAGAACTGCCTAGCAAGAAAGAGACAGCGGTACCATCAGTCCATCCAAGGTGAAATGCAACAGCTTCACCTGTGAATCGCTTGGAACCCCAATCCCAGCTGAATTCCCAGAGTCTCACTGCAGCTCAGTTCTCAAGCCACGGGGTTTTTTTTTTTTTCAAGATAAATTCATTTTACAGATGGGGAAAAAAGAACTGATTGTCAGTCCTTCCCAAAGCAAACCCCTTATGGTCCACTACTTCTTCAGAAGCGAATGAGCAAAAAGTCAAACTCTCCACTACCGTCCTTTTAACAAAGCCAAGCTCTCCCAGGATGGATATGCACATTAAAAAACCCCACAGGGCCCACCACTGTACGGTAAATAGAGAGCTTCAACCACAGCATTTCTTCGTTGCAGATTCCCAAACAATGGTGCAGAAGTCATTTCAACAACAATGTCAAGTAGAAAACAGGGCGCCGGTTTCCATGCATTCAATGGCTCTTACCTGAAGCGTGGCAACAAGCAGCTCTACACCAGCATCTGCCTCCTGCAGGCAACCAGTCAGGACCAGCGGCTGCACAAAGCAATGACTCCCAGCTGCCTGGCCTCACTCCAGCACAGCAGGAAGGACCCAGCCTATTTGGGAGCCTCCACCTCTAGCTCAGGACAGACAACCAAGCCCAGAGAGGCCAGGAAGGGAGCCCTGCTGGCAGGCAGGGAGTAAGACCACAGACCCAATTTATTGGGGTAAGAATAGCTGTAGGAGGGTACAGAAAAGAGGTGGTAGGGACACCAGTTCATGGGAGTGTCATAAAAGAAACTGAGACTGGAGATGCGGAGAGAGGCAAGAGGGATGTGGATCTGCTCTGGGACTGACTGCCAGAGGGTGAGGAACCACTGCGCCAGTGCCGGCACACACAGCTGCGGGCTTTGCAAATACACTACTGCTACAAAATAGATTGTCAGACATACCAACTGAATAAAACAGATTATATATTTAATTTTACCTCTAAGTATAGATCCAGAAGCATTGACAAAAAGGAAAATGTACTTTAGCAGCTACAGTACATGCTATGGGAGACAGGTTTACCTGTCAGAACTCCACTTGAATGTGGACCAATACACAGAGACTCCATTCACAGGTCGAGCAATGGCTTACAACACAGATGAACTTCACATACATGGACTAGGCAGGTCCTTTAAAACCTCCTCTTCACATATCATGAATAACAACAGTTTTCCTTTATTTCTGCAAGTCATCTGTTTGTTTCCCTTCTATACTCTTTTAATTATATCAAACTCCACTGCCACCAAACATAAGGAAACAAATGCCTTCCCTGCACATTTTTTTAAACAACAGTATGAATCAAGGACACACCAAGCAAATACTATTAGAGGGAGAAATGCTGGAGAGAACAGACAAGAACTGTGAAGAAATTAAACTCGTTTCTAATTAATAGGGCCACTTCAGTGGAGGAAGGCTCCAGGTCAAAACTTCTCAGGAACACTTCTCACAGATTTCTCAGTTCCTAGAGCCAATCAAATTAAGGGAATCTTTAATACTAAATACTAAATCAGATTTGTGACACAAAAACTAAAGTATACAATGTGCATAGTTACCCCATAAACCAGAAGCAGCAATTTATCAAGTCAAATACCTACAGGATCTACAGGTGGCAACAGGTCTTTTTTCTCTTGTTCATCTTCCTCTTCATCTGTGCTATATTCTTCCATTGTTTCTCCACTTGCAAAATGAATAACCCTCCTTGGAACTTTCTTTTTCTTTCCTATGACACCCAGCTCCACATTCTCAAAGCCTCTATCTCCATTTGCAAGCTGCTATAAAGAAGAAAAAAATCATTATCTCATGTACATGCTTCTAGAACTAGAAAAGCTCCCCCTTAAAAAACCTCATAAGATATTTAAAATATTTTAGATTGATCAGCATACACAATGGACACTTGCAAGAGCTTGGCTGTAGGTAAAAGATAAGACTGAAACATTATTTGCAGACAGGCAAAAATTGATCTCTTCACTAAAAATAACAAAAAAGTAAGTACTTCACTTCAGCGTGCACAGGTGGTATTCAAAACATCTGTTCCAAAGGAGCACTGTGTCATGTAGGAGTTTCTTAGCAGGACACTTTTCTTTAAACAATTTGATGAGCATGGATGTGTTAATATTTAAAAGTATCATTGGTTTCTGAATTAGTATCTAGTGAAATTAATCAAGTAGTTCATAGGTTGTAGCCACCTCTTTGCAAGCTTGGACAGACACCTCTAGCACAAAAGAGAACTGAATGAAGGATAACGAAGCAGCCAGGCGCAAGCTTTAAAGAAATGCATCAAGGAATGTGTCTCTGCGGGCTTTCGTCAGCAACCATCATCAGTACAAGGGACCATACTGAAAGAACAACACTTATTTTTGTGACTAGGGACATATAAAAAGAGAAGTACAATGTCTAGTTTTGTTCTTCCAGCTGCTGAACACTACAATGCTGTCTTCTAGTCACAAGCATTAGAAAAAATACATTTCTAGTTCAAAGGCCAATCAATAATTCCATAGGCTAGTAAATCCTGTGGCCAGAGAATTTTAGTGAGGTTTTATATTGTATCTATCAAAACCGAGCCTTCACCTTGGTACAGCTTTTAGATATGACTGCATCAAACGCATAAAACTGTTTTGAAAACATGCAGAGGACACAGAAGTTAGGAAATGCCAGCCACATGTTTTTAATGTACCATGAAGGTTTTTAAAAATGCATGAGCTCATGTAAGTTGAAACAGTATCATAAGGAATGAGATGTGTGTACGTGTGCACAGAATTCAGGTTGCATAAAATGGGCGCATTCCCATTTTTGACTTCTTGCCTATGCAAACTTAACCATCTCCACAGATCACAATTCAAAATTATTAATAAAAATACATATTTTATCACACAGTTGTAAGACATCCCTTAATCCTGGTAAGCACAGCATCGCCATTCCCATCTCTTGCGCAAGATTACCTAAATTAGCTTTGCAACACAAACAGGCTCCGTTAGCTGGGAGAGCCGGTGGGCACAGTAGAGGGGGGCAGGAGGGAGCTGTGGGGAGCAGAAAGCTTCACTTCAGGCACAGATTTTTCTCGTGCCCAGAGAAGAGGGAGGGAAGGTAAAGATCACATGCCAAACTCTACAGCATGGAGAGGGAGCGCACACATCCGTCATCTCTCCTAGCCCTCGTACCACCCCTTCTCAAAACTGCAAGTCACTTCAGCTTCCCCTCGCATTTCTTTAGCTACCCTGACACATTTCAGGCATTTTTGTTGAGAAACAAGAGCAGCACCAAGTGGCAAGTTTTCAATGGGGTGATTCAGCTGAAACAGCGTTACATTTTCATGCAGAATTACATTTTCATGTAGAAAGACAAAAAAACTGACTATCTGGGGCCCAGCACACTCTCTCTGCTGCATATCAGCCTTGGGAATAGAGCAGGAGCTGAACAGCAAAGCTACAAAAATACGAACGCTGAAAACAGCAAAGCAACTTGGCAGGCAGCACTCACTCCTTGCTGCTGCTATAAAAGTGGGCGCCACTTACTGCAACTCAGTTCTTTATTTTTTTTGGAGCAAAGAGAATCACAGAATCAGCCTTTTATGAACATTTCACACTCCTTTATTGGCATCATACAATGATGCCATTTTTCATGTTTAGTCACAGTGCTGAAGAGCACCATTTCTTGCGACACAGCATCACAAGTATTGCTGTGACTAGGAACAGCAAGCAGCACGAGCCTCTCTGACGAACTCCTCTAAAGGCACAGCTCTTCATCTCATTTTTGCTCATTTAACACAAATGCTTCAAATACTTTAACTTAGAAAAAAATGTAGTTAACATTTAAAGCTTAAATTAAAGTTACCTGCTTTTTAGCAGGCCTCAATTCCCTGCACACCCATCCCACACTCCACTTAGGCTACCTACAGTAGCTGGTACTGGTACAAAGTTTCAGACAAAGGCAGTAGCTCAAGACACTAAGTATTCATCAAGGAACGATGAATCTGGCTCCCTGAGTAATCTGGTTCAGAGCCCTTAATTATTAAATAAAATAACACATGTCAGCTTTGGTTATTACATAGCCAACAAACCTGGCTGTGGGTGTCAGTCATCACTGTAGCATTTGTCCCTTTAATTTTTACATGCACAACATCAGTAACAGCCAACTCTCCCAGCTGCAAACAGAAAGTCCGGCATTTGTAAATTTTATTTATCTTTCCAACATCGTCTACCCAAAACTGTGGCAATGCAGATCTATTCTAGAATTATCATCTAGGCCCACTTTATAGCCCAAATGTTACAGTATGTTCTGTTTGAAGCTCTACACTTTTGATCTTCCTTTAAGAATTTGATCTTCTTTTCCAGTTCAAGCAGTTGTTACAAAGATCATTCTTCTAGTCCACAGCTTTGGTCAGCTCATCACCTCTTTTTTTTCCACAGGCTCATCCTTGTCCAACACATCATATGGGTCTTGAAAGACTCGGCACTTCTCTTAACCTCATGCCATAGAAGTATTTACTTTGGCTTCTATTCTGGCACAAAGGAATACTGTGTCTTCTATTAGACACGGGCCAGTCACCCCTGTGCCTTCTCCGCAGTAGATAACACTCTGAAGGTATTCTGTCAACACTGTACAGCGACTTCCTTTTTCTTTTAGATGCTCTGTTGGAATTTTCCTTGGCTTTCTGGCACCCATACAAAACTCACCTGTCAGTATGTGAAACTGCTGCTCCTTGTTTACCCCCTTCACACCCCCTCTTATCTCGGCCTTTGGCCAGAGAGCATGGCACCTTTTGACAGTGCTGGTAAAAAACCCGGCACAATGGAATTTCAATTCACAACAAAGTGCCCAAATAAATAAACTACAATTAATGATGAGGTATGCCAAGACACCTGCAGGTTAGCTGGGAGAGTTCACACAACTAACTAGCTGATGCAATAACGTAAATTTCATCAAGCAGAGGAAGAAAAAAAGCAAAAAGTAATAGGGAGACCAGACTATTCACTTTGGCATTTTTTAAACTGTTGAACTCAAGTATCATTACGAGAGCTTATGACCCAAAATGCCAAAGTCTATGATGTCCATTCTCCCTCAGAAAGATGAGTAACTAAATTAAATCTACTGACCTGACAGCACTAGTTACAAAAAGGCTGGTCACAGTTAATGAGAAATATTTCCACCCATGCTATCTCGCCTGCCTTACTGATCTCATTTGTGGTTTTTTGGCTAGGGTTTTTTTTTGGGGGGGTTGGTTGGGGTTGGTGGTGTTTTTTTGCCTATTGCTTGACTTTCCACCCTTGTGTTTCAACTGAAATTAAACAGCACAAGTCTTTCTGAAACAGAAGACAACAAAATAACGAAGTCAGAAGAGGACTGTAAGAACAGACACCCTAGGAATAACACGCCAGGGAAGGGCACCACAACCAGTATAACCAGTGAAGGTGCAGTGAAGCCAAGGCCACTGCGAGAGACAGCTGTGGAAGGGCTCGGGGAGCTCGAGAGCTCGCCAGGTTACAGTCTGATCAGGCGCCGGTGTCCCGACCATCTCCAGCGGCTCGAACCTGACAGCGCGGAGGGAAGCTGAAGCCTGTCTCCGTTTAATATTTATCAGGCTCGTTTGTAAGAGGCATTATCTGCCGGCGAGTGGGAGACACCCGAGACACGCCTGCCC
>NW_010102175.1:0-512 GCF_000699245.1 Pterocles gutturalis
AAAAATCCTGTCAGAAAACTCCCAAAAAGTAAAAAAAACTTTTTTAAGGGGGAAAAAAACCCTTTTTTGGGCAAAAAACCCCATTTTTTGGTACCTAAGTTACGGTTTTCTTTCACGGTTTCCTCAAAGTTCTCTTTTGACAAATATTTGGCATATTTTTCCATCACAGCGACATAATTTCTCCAAAAAATTACCTCAGAACCCCCGCAGAACTGAAAAAAAAACAATTTTTGGCGTAAAAAACCCCTTTTTTGGGGGGAAAAACCCACTTTTGGGGTCCTCAAACCCCTTATTGGGGCCCCCAAAATCCCTTTTTTTCCCTCACGGTTTCCCAAAATCCTTTTTTTTTCTTGACAAATATCTGGTGCATTTTTTTGTCACGACATAATTTATGCAAAAAATTATATCAGAGCTCCTCCAGAAATCTAAAAAACCCATTTTTTGGATAGAAAAACCCTTTTTTGGGGGGAAAAACCAATTTTGGGGTTCCCCAAACCTCCTTATCGGGTCCC
>NW_010102176.1:0-2207 GCF_000699245.1 Pterocles gutturalis
TTGGGAAGGGCGGGGTGTGGTGCAGGGCAGGGAGGCTCCTTCCTGGTGTGGGTGAGCTGCCAAGGGATGAAGGAATCAAAATCTGACAGAAATGTGAAATGAAAGTTGTTCTGATTGATGGTTGGGAGCTTCCAGTTAACAGTGTTTGTCAACGAAGCTGCTAGTCTGTAGGTGATCTCCCGCGAATGGCTGGATCACTTTGGGTGGTGGTCCTCTAAAAATTTGCTGCGCAGGGCTGCCCTGCTCCGGGCTGCTCAGGGTCGTCTGCAGCTGAGCCTGGGTGTTGCCAAGGATGGAGACCACACTGCCTTTCTGGGCACCGGTTCCAGTCATTGATAGACCTCGTGGCTGAAAATTTGTTTTGCAATTATCTAATTGGCAGTTCTGTTCTTACAGTATGTGTCCATGTCTTCTTTTTGTGCTCATCCAGGAAAAGTTTCTTTGTTTTCTCTCTGCCTGCCTTACAGGTACTTGAAGACAGCAATGAAATTGCCCCCACGCCTTCTCTTAAGACTGAATCCAGACTTTTTCAGGAGCACATGGCATGCACGTGCTCCCAGGCCCCAGATATCATGCTGCCTCTCTGCTGGGCTTGTTCCAGTTTTTCTTTCTTGTATCAGGGAGACCAGAGCTGGACACAGCACATCAGAGGCAGTCTTGTAAATGTCAAGTGGGAGGAAATAATCGCGTGTGGCACAGAAGCTCAGTTTGTAGCAAAGTAGACAAAACCTTGGTAGCAATAGTTCAAGCTAGATAGAAACAAGTATGTTGTTAAGAATATGGGCATTAGAAGCTTCTTTTTTCTGACAGAACAAAATTGAGAATTTTCTGCACGCATACCGATAAACTTAATTAAAACCAGTGTGTGGTAGGATGCACTTGACATGTAGCATACCTAGATGCAGGTTCCCAATGCAAACCTGTTGTCCCACAAGCAGAGTTTGTTACCCAGTGTGCAATAAGCCAATACCCACACAGAGCCGCGATACTGTTTATTGCATGTCTGTGCAGAGGTGGGTGCTAGGTGGTAATTCCACAAAGCTAACACATCTGTTTTCAGTCACAGTGTGTATTTATACAGTTCAGAATGTTAGTGCCACATCCTTCTAACTATAATGGGTTAATGCCACATCCTTCTGACTATAATTGGTTAGTGCCACATTCTTCTAACTATAATTGGTTAGTTTTTATCTCTTCTTAACTGCATTTCATTACTTCTTTTCATGCTTCGGTTGAAAAACAGTGTTCCTTAAATTTACTACACGTGCTTGGTAGGTGGAGGTCTTAATTCAGGAGGGTTGTCCTGACATTTGGAGGGGTGATTTTTAGTATTATGTTAAAATGAGGAAAGGTCACTTTCAGACTGTGTTAATCACTAACTTGGCTGACTACCCAAACATACTGATTATTTTCCAGGATGTTCCCATCTTCGAGGGTAAATCTAGCAAACATTAAGTGATTTAAAAGTTTTTCTCAGCAGTCCCAAGGACAGTCTTCCTAATCCCCACAGAGAGTACATATTTGTTACATTAGCTGTGTATATTTAACAGATATGTATATTAAACAGCCTGAAGCCGTTTCTGGAAAATACCTCTTCTGCATTTATTCACATGGGTGTGACTTGGTGTTGCTGTTGTTGTCATACATATTTTTATTCTGATGATCCCATGATGTCTTTGGATTGAAAAATCCAAATCTTAACTAACATTTGCTGTGTACAGTGCATTGAGAATGCCAGTGTTGCAGAGAGAAGAAGGGTTATTTTTCATAATTTTTGTTTTTATATCTCACGTGCTTTTTTGTCACAGTGCCGGCAGCAGTGGCCTCACAGTGCTTAGCTAGTGTTTATCATTGCATAATATTCATACTTAGCCCTTCCTGTTGTAAATGTTTTTTTATCCCTGAACAATCACAATCTTGCTTTTCCAGTACTGAAGGTTTTCTGTGCCAAAACAGATGTAATTGTAGCTTGAACAGATCTTCCTCTGGGATTGTGTGGATCCTAATCATAGAATCATTAAGGTTGGAACAGACCTCAAGGATCATCAAGTCCAACCGTCAACCCACACCACCTAAATCACTAAACCATGTCCCAAAGCACCACATCTACACATTTCTTGAACACCTCCAGGGATGGTGGCTCCACCACTTCCCCGGGCAGCCTGTTCCAATGTCTGGGCACTCTTTCAGTGAAGAAATTTTTTCTA
>NW_010102177.1:0-63671 GCF_000699245.1 Pterocles gutturalis
CAGCCTGGGCTTTGGGACGCTTAAGCCTCCAGTGAGGCTGCACGTGTTGAGATGTCTTCGGTCGGAGGATGAGGAAGCAGTTTGGCAGATGTGTTGGAAAAAGAGATTTTTTCAAAAGTGGTATTGTGGGGCTCCAAAATTGCTCTCTGTCAAGATGGCTTGGTTAACGTGTTATCTCTTGTGACTGCTTTTTGGCTGTTAACATACAGCCTGGCAGTTCTAACGCCAGCCAAATAAATGTTTTCCTGAGTTCTGTTCAAATATGTCATGAGACAATTGTCCTTATAGAGTTTACAAACAAATGGGGAACTACTGAGTTCAGTTACAAAAACTTTTATGACCTTCATAGCCCACATTATCTTTGTATAATAATTTAAAAAATGAGATGGGGGATGTGTGCATAGATCATGTAACGTTGGGGCTGCATTCTTGTCACAGATGTAGTTTAGTGACAATAAAAAGAGTGAAACATGCATAAAAAGGTGTATTGTCTTAGCTACATTGCAACACAAGAAATAACGAAATCTGTGGCTGTTGCTTTATTGATTTGCTGCCTTTTGCACTCCATGTGTTGTTTTTCTTCTTTTCCAAAAATAACCATGCAAGCTATGCAATATGATATTTGGTCTTCAAGCTCTTTCTGTCTCATTAGCCTCATTTCCATTTTTATCACTGCGTCTGGCATTGATTATTTATGAATCTAAGATGAGGTCTAAGCGTCCAAGAGGAAAGAAGATGGCCCTAGCTTTTTGGTCTGTCTGTAATTTTCACTGTGGAAAGTTTAATTATGTTTCATATTCATCAATAAAGCCCTGCAAGTTAAATTATTTCATTGGTTTACATTATTCAGTCTTAACTGAAACACAAAAAGGGCCAGCCTGGCATATGATAAGTTTAGTATAAAAAGTAGAATCCTAGAAAGACAAAAACTTATCAAGAAATATCTTAGGACATGACAGGGGATAGAGTTTTGGTGGTTTTTTTTTTCAAGTTTTCAGAAATAGTTGATCTTGGGAAAAAATACTACAAAATTCTCACTCTTGAGACCAAATACCAAATTTAAATGTTAGATAATTTGTCAGGGAAACAGTTATAGACGTGTAAGTATTGTGGTGCAATGTGCTAGAATTCCACTAGATGACATCCAATTCAACAAATAACTCTGTTAACCCACTGTTCAAAGGGAATCCCGTCTTTGGTTAGGTGGGGCTTTCCGCAGCCACCCCTTTCTCCCTGAAGTTAGTGCTGCTGTTCCTTGTCGTCGTCTCTTACCTTCTCTTAAACCTTAGTGCTGCTGAGCCACTGCCCACCTTTTCCTCCAGTACCTTGATATTTGACGTGCCCTGTGTAGGCAGAGGTTTGTCAGGTTATGCTCTGTACTGTGCTGTGCATCATCTTTCATATTGTTGAGTTTTGCATAATTGAGAACTTTAAGAAACTATTCAAAGATGCTTAAGCTTTAGCTATGTATGTATTTCACTGTTCTGTGTTGCTTTTTTTTTCATGAGATACAGTCTAAGCATACTTATAGGGTTTAAAAAACTGAAAAAAAACCAGATACAAAACAATTGCTAGGAAGAAGTTCTTCTTTCTCCATACACATGAAACTTCATGTTCTTTGTGATTTACTTGTACCATATATATTTTGTCTATAATGTTGATTCCATTTCATTTTCACGCTTTTGATTGAATTCCAACTGATCCCATATAGCTGGTATGGCATGTGGCAGAGTCCAACAGTAAAATGTGATTTATTTTCATCTTTAATTTTCTGACTTGTCACTGTCAGGAAAAGAAAACTATATAAAATTTATAAATGAAGATTTAATTAGAGCTCCAATTTCAAGATGCCTGTGTGATTCCTTAATGAATTATGATGTTTATTAACCACTTTGCTAGATATTTACTCACAGTGTTGTTGTAAGCCAAAGAATATTCTGTATTTCATGCAAAAGATAACAAAAACTAGACCTTATAAAGTGTTATAAAATTTATTTTAAAGCCAAAGCATTATTATTAAAGGTGCTTTTAGGCTAAAGTGAGAGAGAGATTTCAAGGGAAGAGGAGTTAAATAAAAAGGACATATAGGAAAGGCTGTAGAGGGAATAAATTTTTAAACTTCTATATTTGGAATTAATCACAGAATAAGATCAGACTGCTTCAGATACATATAAACTTAGTCTGCCTGGGCACGTTTAAGTTCACCCGTTTGCTACAATTGTAATGAAGAAATAACGTGACTTCACTGCTCAGGAACACGGGGCCTCCTGGCAGGAGTCTTCTTGCTGCTTTTGTGTTCATGCTGAGGCTCCTGCCTGCAGATGCAAGAACACTTCTTTTCAAGTTAACATCCAGCATTTTGGCAATGTTCACTGCAGACAGGGCTAGGTACTTATCAATGTTCCTCTGTATCATAAGGGTTAAGAATTTTGTAGTCAGGATATTTTTTCCAAGTTCAGTAAAAATTCTTATGCGTTTTACACTCTTCTGTGTATACACGCACTTTTTACTGGTTTGACACTATCAGTATATACACATATATCGCGTATTTTAGTTCCTTTATTAGTATTTTGTAATTTGTATTTTTTCAGTGATGGGTTTCTGAACTGCTTCCTTGAGCCTTCTTAGTTCTCAAGGTGTGTCTAGGTTTCAGTGGGTAGGCAAAGCGTGCTTTGTATTCCCTTCGGTATTTTACTGTGTGTGTAATGATGGTAACCATTTCTTCTCAGGAGTGACAGAGAGAGGCAGTCTCCAAAGCACACAATAGTTTGGATTTAGGGGATTTTTTTTTTTTGTTTTTCATGGTACCAGAAGTTTTCTGAGGAAATTAAGTTCCTCATGCAACACGAGTGAAAGGGAAGTGGCAGATCTTACCACCCCAATTCTCCCTGTCTTAGCCATATCTAGCTAGAACTCCAGGAGATGAAATCTGTGTGTGGCTCAGAGTGATTCCATCCCAAACAGCAGACTTGAAAACAAGTGGAAACAGTGGAACTTCTAAGAGAAATTGTGAAGCAGTTTAGGTATGTGGTGTGGTCTCATTTCCCCAAAGTATTTGGCTATGATGTTGTATAGTCTAATCAAACAATCAGTTCTGAATTGCATGCATATTATAATGTTCTGTTGTACACCATGCAGTTCTAATTTTAATGATGATTTAATGTTGGCATAGCTTTGTCATTAAAAGACACAGCCCTTCATGCTGAAACACAGGCTCTGCCCAGTTAAAACAGAAGGTCTGCTGCTTACGAGACTGTAAGCTTTAACTTTAGTAAATAAAATTTTAGGGGATGAAAAGGTTATAATTGTGTTATTGAATAAATCCATGGTACTCCTATGTTATTAATATTATCTGTAGTTCTCATCTCTTCCCTTCTACTTGAAGAGGATATGGTAGAACTGGTAAAGTTCTGGAGAAGGATAACAAGGACAGTGGAAGGCAGAGAAAAGCTTTGGTGCCAGCGACAGCAGGTCGATTGGCTTCTTCAGCCTAGGAAAAGGATTATCAAATGAAGATCCCTAGTGGCACAGAAAGGTTGTGATTGTTCAGAGACTCATCCAGTAAGAGAATGAGGTTGCATCAAGAATCCAGATTCAAAACAAACAAAAAGCACTGATTACTCACATCATGCTGATGTAAGAGGAAAATCTCCCTTCCCCCAGATTTTGCAGATACTGAAAGTTTTGCATGAGTTCAAGGGGAGAGGGGATGGGTTCAAGGGAAGCATCACCACACTGTGGCTGGTGGATTCTTCTGTCCTTCCCCAAACATCTGGTGTTCGCTGGAAGTACGCGGAGCTAGATCAGCTTTTGGTCTGACTAGATTTCGGCATTCTGGTGTTCCAACTACATTACGTAATTTTTCTAAGTAATTCAGTGTGAAACACTAAGTCAGTTGTCTTGTTTTTAGAGTAATTTTTGGTTTTCAAGATTTGTATGAAAAAGGAGGTAGCATGAAGATGTGGATAAATATGCTGTATCATGCCCAGCTGTTAGGCTGAGGTTCTGTTTGTTGCCTCCCTGCTTTGGGTACTGCCCGCCTCCTGCCATCCTCGCTGCCCGCTGCCCGCAGGCAGATGGGATACCTCCCCTTAGCAACTTCCAGAAAAGTTAACCAGTTGAGTTCATAACATTGACTGAAATTATTCAGGCTTCCTTCGCTGATTTTGCCTGAGAAAGTAGTCACAAAGCTGTTCCTCTTGCAGATCAGTGTTGAGGGAGGAGGAAGGTATCTCCTCCTGCAAAAGAAAGAAATAATACTGAACATCCACAAATGCAGCTGGCTGTGGAAGGAGATCTGTGTCTATGGCCTGAGCTCAGCTTAATGTGAATTTACACCTATTTGTTTAAACTTGGCTAAACCTTAGACTTGTGCTGTATTAAACAAAACAGTTCCATGTGAGTTGGAGCATTTCCGTGTCAGTCTACACCGGTTTAACTGACTCAGCTTAACTGAAACAGATCAGATTTGTGTGACCACAAGGAATGAATGAGGGAATGTATTAAGAAATTGATAATTTCTTATTTTAAATTGAAGGAAAGTAGTACACATGTCAATGTTTAATGTATGATCTATAAATCCAGTTGTGAACCTGCATGTAATGCTAGTAATTAGCTACTTCTGTGAGTATTTCCACTGGAGTTAGTCAGACTACTTGCACAAATAACTGCTCATTGTTTTAATGGACTTCTCAGAATTCACAGTCTAGCTTGATGTTACCAGTCTGAAATTATGAATTACCTTGAATGTACCTTCATACAAAAGTTTTACTAAAAGAATTTAAAAGACATTATTCTAACACATACTCTTCAATATACAACAGTTTTACCTCCAGCAACAGCATTGAAAATAATTTAATATTATTCTAATGATGAATCCAAACCTTTAATTCTGTAACAGGGGCAGAGAAAAATAACGTGCTTTATGATTATTTTTTCCCCTGTTGTGCTTAAAATTAAAAAAAGCATGTTCAGGCTGGGCTTGAAGGATAAGACTGGGTGATTGGTATCAAAATCTTGCTGATGCTTTTCTGAACCTGAATCTTTTTCTCATTAATTTTGTAAATGCAAGGGATGAAGTTTAAAGGGGTTCATCAGTATATGTTAATGAAGTCAATCACTTGAAGTGTAGTTCCTTCAACAGAGATTTTTATAACTTTTGTGTCTTCTTAATTAATCAGTTGATGCATCTTCATACAGGGAGCTGCATCTCTTCATGTTCAGAATGAAATTTTATTACTTTTTGTATCTGTCATTGTGGAAAGAGTCAATGCAGCTAAGCACCACCTATCTTGATTCTGCATTGACTTGTATATGAGTATCACTGTTTGCTAGAAAGATACCAAAGTAAAGATGTTGGTGTTAGTCTTGGGAATCTGAGTTCAGACCTTTATTATTGCTGTCCTGAAGCTGTTTCATAAGACGGTTCTCACCCTGATTTGACCTGGGTTCCAAAACGGACTTGTAATTCCATTTCTCTGCAATTCTGTATGTTGGAACAAGGCTGTGAAAGTATTTGCAGTTCTACAGTTTGAAAACATCCATATTTGTTGAATTATTCTGTAAATCTAGAAATCATGCCAACTTTTGTTTCTATTTGAATGAGTTTATCAGATAGTGCAGAAAAACAAGTTTTCCACTTCACTTTTTGAACTTTATATATCCAATTTTGTATAAGCTGCAATTTGAATTTAATTATGTAGCAGGTAATTGAAGAATGCTAAACTTATTTTAATGTCCCATAATCGTACATATCTTTTGTTACAATCTGTCCCCCTCCCTCTTAACAAGAAGTGGAGGCTTGTGCTTACCGCCCTAACTAAGGCTGTCTAATTGTTTTCCTCTGTCTCAGCTGTCTATAGTTGTGTCTGAACATAGTATTATAAACTTTTCAGATTCTGAAGCTTGTTTTTGTTCTCTCTCTGCCCAGAAAATTGGAATCTTGGCGAGCATTCTTTTGTACTACTGTACTCCGAGGAAGTCTATTTTTTGACTGGTGTCAACTGTATGTTTGACATACAAGATCGATGAAAATGCTTACACCCATGAAGCTCACAGCTTTTGGCATTGTTCTGCTTAGAGTTTCTTCCACTGTGCTTTTTCCTCTGTCTAAATTCCTCCAATATGCTTAGAGAAACAAATAAAGCAGCAGCAGCCATAAACACGAAATGCATATGCTAAAATTTTCAGCAGTTCTTTATAGATGAAAAATTGCTCTATTTATAAATGTGTATACACGTTTATGTACAGTATTTCAGAGTTTATTTCTTGGCCTCTCTGATGTTTACAGTTGTTTTGCAATGTTTTGAGTCCTCCAGCAGAGATCATGAAATTGCTTTTCTTTCCATAAGCAAATACAGCCACTGAAATATCTCTAAAAGTCAAAATGTTCCTGAAGGAATTCCAAACAGCACTGAAGAAAGTCGTAAACTTGCCAATTTAAATTTCACTACCTTTATAGACAAGTG
Organism: Pterocles gutturalis; assembly: GCF_000699245.1. NCBI lineage: Eukaryota > Metazoa > Chordata > Aves > Pterocliformes > Pteroclidae > Pterocles > Pterocles gutturalis. The sequence continues at coordinate 6,468 of NW_010102177.1, forward strand.
ACTGTTTGAAAGGTGGATACACACAATGCAACATTTTAGTATCCATTTCCCACCACAACTATACAAGGAAATGATATTTTTCTTAAATGTCAGCTTTCTGGCTTTGGAATGCAAAATTACTCTGGTTGTTTCATTCAGAGAAATCTGGTATATACTATTGAAATATTCTCAAAAGTTCGCAATCTTGTTATGATTTTAATTTTGGTTCTCTTTGATTTATAATAAAAAGCTGACTGTTAAAAGAGTAGTCTCCCATATGTTATGTGAAACTCTGAATGATGTCAAGACTCATGGCTAATTTGAGGTGGGATCTGGATCTTTGGCAGCTGATGTGGGCTTTATAAGGATTTTGTCCTACAGCAGAATACAATATTCTCTGCATAGTAGTTACTCTGCCTAATAGTTAATCTAGAAAGATATGCTAGTGTCGGGAGAACACGTGCAGAAGTCAGCATTCTTTCTCCCAAAATTCTGAATTAAAGTGTGATACTGGTTTGTCCATTGACTTCATCTACGGCCAACTTCAGTGAACTTGTGAAGGAATTCTTAAATGTCTCCTTGTATGATCCATCTCCACTTTCTGCTATGCTTTGCTCTACAAATAGTCAATGGTTCCCCTATCTCACTACGTCATGGCAGGATTTATGTGTGCCTCAGAAGTCCTTCTCCCCCTCTCTTCCCTCTGTAAGATGCTTATTGCCTCACTTGAGTCATCCCATATCTCTTATGTCTTTCTCCTGAAATGTTTCTGTCTTGTTTCATGCTGGCTTCATGCAAAAGGTCAATATTTTAAAACTTTTTGAATATACGAAACTCTAAAGATATTGTTATGCTAGAAGATGTTTTTGGCAGCTCTTAATTGGCATTTGATGTAATGACAAGTACTGACCTGATGGACATTGCTGTCTTACCAGGGTACCAGGAGCATTGTATCCCCTTCTGTTCCACCTCCCATTTCCATCTTGGCATTTTCACACATCTCAGACAGTTCTGATGATTAATCCCTGGGAACATAATTCTCAAGTGCTGGACTGAGATAATAAACACAGAGTGAAGTTACATGAAGTTATAGTAACTTGATGACATTAGGTCTCACCTTGCTCAGAAGTGATTTATTATAATAAATGTCCTTGATTTAGCTGTTCCTAATCTAAGAATATTAGAGATTTCTATTCCTGAATGAGAGCTATGAAAATGGGATTTTTTTTTCTAATATAATTGTAGGAAAGTTATCTTTTCCAACAACCCTACCTGTTCCAACTTTATTTTATTTCTCTCTCTATGTAATGATTAAAAAACTGTTACCTAATTTGAAAAATAGCTTTCTTTGAAATAAAGCTTATACCAAAGCTAAGATTACAGTTCTTGTCCTCAAGATCTCTGCGTTCTGTGAAGGAGTTCCTTTTCTATGTGATTAGACGCAGCAAGGTCAAGGGACACAGTGAAATGTGGTTTTATGTTGGACAGAGAGGAGAAACACATTCTTGGATTAGTCTTAGAGAAATTACAAAGATCATAGCAGTTATACCTATAGGAGTTCTGTCCATTTGGGGGTTTCCTTTATAAGGACCTGCCTGAAGGCAATGACTGGAGTCCCCAGTTTAATGGATTTTCAAACCTCAGCTAGTCAAATCCCTAAGCAACTCAGTTTTGAAGTTAACCCTGTTTAGAGCAGGAGATTGGACAGATGATCCCAGAGGCCTTTTCAGGCCTAAATTTATTATTTAATGCCTGTTCTTTAAGAATATATGTCTTGTCTAACATATATTTGATAACATAGCCAACTATTAGAGGATTTTAAGAATACTCAATAACAGAGTGAGAGTGCAGCCTCTTACAAGTCTTTAATGAAGCTGTAATTATACACCCCCCCAGCTTGCTCACATTGTGACCTCTGTCATTTGAGCGTGGGTCTCACATGTCTATGTTGTGTTCTTTACACTCTGTATTTATCTTGCACAATCATATATATCCCAGGATCTAATTAATTGTATTTTTGTTATTTTTGTTACTTCCTAGAAGTTCAAACAATGAGTGAGGGTGGTGAAGAAAGTTCCAGTTCCAGTGACACAGAATTGGAAATTGAGAAGGAACAACCTATCTGTGCTCTAGCTCCAACTGTTTATAGCCGAGATGAAGGATCCACTGATGTAACAGCAAGTCCTGCATTTCAGTGTTTAAATGAGGTACCATGCACCCCAGCTTTCTCTATCTATAGCAGTGCATACTGTGTACAAATCAGTTAATCTGAAATATATATTTTTTTGTTAGCAATTGAAGGTTGTTACCATAGGCTGTCTGTAGCTTCCCTATTTCTTCTCTGATTTTTTTTCTAAGTGGTAAGAGCATTTTCTGAAGCAGAAACATACACGGGGCATATTCTTGTGGGGGATGGTGTACTTAATAGATAACCACGTTATTTTTTTCTGTGATCGTGATCTGAAGGGGAATGAGAGGAGAGGTCTTGTTTTTGTAGTATCCTAGCTGTAGAGGTAATTGCATCAAAAAGGTTCAATAGCTGCAGGAAAAATCCAAGGTAAGTCACTCCTAAGGCACTAATAACTCATGATTACAGAAAAAACCTTTTGGAACTCAGTTACTTTTGCAGAATTTTCTGTGTTAAGGAAACTTTTAGAATACTAGAAATATTTTAGAATTTAAGATATTAAATCCATATCAAATGGAATCCTGAAAAATGTAATGCCAGAAGAGACATTAGGAGATCATCTAAACCAAAATTTACACTGAAGTCAATTCTCTGCAGATATTTGTCTAATTTGTTCTTTAAATCTCAAATTGATGGAGATAGCTCTTTGGGTATCCTCTTCTGGCGTTTCATCATTGCTAGAATTTTAAAAAAAGTTTTTTCCTAAATCCCAGTTTAAATTTCCTTTGGAGTGAATAATGCACTTTTTGTCTTGCCTTTCCCACAGGGACAATGGCGAGCAGGCAATTCCTGCCCTCTTTATAACATGTACATTTTTCTTATATCCTTTGTTCATACTTCACATTTTTCTTGAAGTTCTTACTTTAAGTTGCTTTACCTTGGGTTCTTTCCAGCTTGGATCTGTCAGATCAGTTTGCCCATCCAGCTTGTTCTCTCTGCCTTGGACCTAAGACCAGTAGAAAGGAAGGGGTGAGAATTTGTAGTGAAGAGGCAAACAGGACTGCTCCTTTCCTATCTTGCTACCTCATACTGAACATAGTATGAAGCTGCACAGTCAGTCTCCCTCTAATCTCTTGTGCATTCAAGGGAAGTGTACAGGAGGGAGAGAGAGTTTAACTTGCAGTCCAGTGCCAGTATATGGCAAGCCCACAGCTTCCAGTATTGTTATTGCACAAAAACCCCTTTCTTCTCAGTCCAGCTGCAAAAGTCCGGGACAGCTCAACTCTCACAGAGAGTTGACCTCTCACCTTACAGAAATCCTCCTGTCTACTGAAAGCATGGAAACTGCACTTTGGGGACTACTTTATTTTCCAGCTACTCGTATACTTTTTCTATATGGTTTCTGTTGTGGTGGAATTTTTTATTAAAAAAAAAGTCAACAAGAAGCATATGCCTAGTACAAGATGTCTTTACCCCCTGTCCCTCCCCAGATAAAATTAAACTAAATGGTATAACATTCTAGAAGATATTCTACAATTATGTTTGGTTTTCCTTACTTTTAATCATGGGGAAAACATATTTTTCTAGCCTTATTCTAGAAAATGGTCAGATCAGGTGGCTGATTTCTTTTTTCCCAAAAAAATATTTCCAAAGTGGTTATTCTGTGTGTCAAATTTAAGGCCAAATTGTTTAACTCCAGTAACATTGTAAACCATTAATGGGAAATATAGGGTAAGCTTAATACTAGAAGTTGTTCCCAGCTTGGGTAAAAAATGTGCAGTGGAAAACTGAAGTAAGCGATTTGCATAATATTTCATAACGAGGTCTTCTGGTCATTTTGTCAATTTTTAAAAGGGGACTATGACTCATTTGTTCTTACCATAATTTTAACAGTTCGTACTTGTGCTTTACAGATCAATTTGGCTTTTCATCACTTATTCACATTTCTTCTCTTCCACTGACGTGTTTGTTTTCCTTTGTTGAACTTTATACATAATGCAGAGATACATATATGACTTTGGTCACCACAGAGGTTATTGCATTGACACTGGCTTCAGCTTCTTGGAATAGCTTTCAGAATTTTTCCACAGAAGCAGAATTGTGTAATTTTACTCTTTACTGGTAGTCGTTTATGCCTGCATACCAGCAGATGCCTATCAGAAGTTACAGCTTTTGATATTGTAAGATTTGAGAACAGATGTAGTCCCTCTAGCAGTAAACCTTCCAGTCAAGCCAGTCTTGTTTTTCTCCTGTAAATAGCAGATAGTCAGACATAAATAGCAAGAAGTCAAACATGCACACTCTATCTCCTTCCTCTTTAATAGCACATAGTAACATTGTTTAGCTTTGTGGGTTAGGTAAAAATATGAAAAACTTGACAGAGGTTTGAACAAAAGCCACGCAGTCCATCATGACTTGCTTCTTCTCACCAAGTGTTTTTATTTAGTATCAAGTTAAACATCAGCCTAACTCAGTTCTTCCACTGCTGTTGGTTAGAGGATTGCCGTAGGTTCACAAAACAAACTTTCCACTTCTTTTAGCCTTTGTTGTTATGTCCTTGAAATAAAGACCTTTGCTTTAACACTTCCAATTGAATTTCTTGACCTGTGAATCTTTCCTTCATATCCTGTTTTCTTCTGGTGTACGCTGTTAGAAATAAATCAATCTGCATCATGTTAATAACTTTAATGGAAAACTACGAAGTCTAGTATCTGTGTGATGAAATAAATATATTACTTGGGTAAAGGCTACATTAAAATGCAATCAATTATGCTCTTTTCATTTTTAATTTAGTGTATTATAGACCATGTGTATGTAATTTAATTCTTAAAAGGCAGCAAAAACCATATTGAATTTTGTCGTGTACATTGTCTAAATATCAAGAGCTGTTAATTTTATAAAATGAATATTTTACTAGTAACTAGCTTCAGCAAAGTGGTCTGAATTTATACTCATTCTTTGCATGCAAATTTATTATTTTTTTGCAACAGATGGTAATATAATACATTCTACCCTTCTCACTTTATCTTTATATCATCCTTGTTACAACACTACTGCTAAAGCAGCACAGGACATTAAAAATTAAATGTTCAAAATTACCAGATTATGCAGAATGAAAATAAAAAACACGCATTAACAAACTGCCTCCTGCCCACTCTCATAACTTCTGTCCTCCTAATTTTTGCCTTTCTCTGCACTCTATAGTAGCATTTTTTTCTCTCTGGACGCTCGAGTTTTTCATTGCTTTCTTCTACCTGATCCAGGCTTTCCCATTTTAATGGAAACATGAATAAATAAAAAATCAGTTGTCATAATGATGTTGCTGTTGCTGTTTAGTTTGTGAACTGTTATAGTCTTAAAATCCTTTTGTGTTGCTTAATTTTTGTTTTGTTACCCAAATCACAACCCCAGACACAGAAAAGAGCCCTGCTCTGTACATCTTTCCCATTTGATAGTGAATCATTGACAGTTATGCTCCAGGAACAGTTTTACATCCACTTTATCTTTGCAAAATTTCAAAGGTTTAAAAACGTTGATGATTTGCTCACAAATCCTACTGGTTCATCTTTTTGATTCAAGAGACTATCCAAAAACTAGTATTCTTCGGGTTCTTTCAGTTAGAAGGAGAAATCAGTTGTGGAGCCTAGTATCTTTTAATTTTGTTTAGTTAATTCTGTTCATTTATAGATAAGGTACAGGCTCCTGTTTTTCTGGGATTAAAAAAAAAAAAAAAAAAAAGGAGAAATGAAATGGTGAGAGGGTAGCTTCTCCCAGTTTGAGGTCTTTTGCCATTAGTATTGTATGAGCAGTTCTTGTTAGGCTTTACTCAAGAGTGATGTCTCTGAGCTTTTCTATGCTATGTTTTTTCTTTTCCTTTTGTTGGTGTTAGAAAGATAGTTGTAAATGTATACATCTATTTTTAAAACAGTACCAGGAAAAGGATTCTACAACATGTATCTTGCATGTCTTTGTAGTGGACGCTACGAGGGAGCTATTCCTTCCGCAAAATAGTGTACTTGTGAATGAAGAGTGCTTTCCTATTTACCAGATTCAGTGAGCAGGTTCCTTGTTTGGAAGGTACCACAATAATCCCCTTCTGCTAATGGACGTTGTCCATTTATGTGCTAAATCTAAACCTGCAGCAGAATAAACTCCTTTGGGAGATTCCTCTGACTGGTCTAATGCAGACTGTTGTACTTGTCTCCTATAAAGATAAAACGGACTGTGCTCTCTATCTGATACCAGCACCAAGTCTTTCATAGAATCATTAAGAATCATAATTTCAGTTGTGTTGCTTTTTTTTGATGGAAATTGTCACTATCGTGCTACGTTTCTTTTTGCTGGTGTCCAAGCATCCTATTGCCACCATCCATCAGGAAGCAGAAGAACCTTTCATGTTTATTTTTTGTGCCTATTTTGAAACTTGGAGTCTTTCTGAGAGTAACGAACTTCTTACCCTGGACTGCCGAAAGTGGTTGAGCTGCTAATAAGCATGTTAACCAAAATCTGGTTTTACTGCAAACACAGAGCAAAATCTCCATGTTTACCAAAAAATGAACAGGATTTCTGAGGCAAGTTTCACTTCTGCTGATCTGACCCTGATTCATGTGGTTCTACTAGCGGGAAGAGCTTTATAGGCATGGATCGATGCATATGTTCAGTGTTTGAATGTGATTTAAGGGGGGAAGGGTACTTTTTCGTTTTTCTCTTCTTTCTCATCTGTGCTGCAAGAAAGAAGAGAAAGTCATGTAAAGGTTGGAGGTTGGCCTCAGTTTTCAAATATGAATACTAAGAAGCAGTACTTCATGTGTTTGTTCAATGGCATTCCTACATCTAACAATGCCACTCTAGAAAATATGGCCTTTTCCAATTTCTTTGGTTAACAAGCTGTTACTTAATTCTCTCCCAACTTAGGTTAAGTGGTAGATATGAACAACTTTACATTTATAAAAAAATGTCAATACAACTTTAAATGAAAAACTTCTGAGAAAAGCTAGCTTGGTAGCCTAAGAAAGAAATTTATTTTTTTTTATGTAAGCACTAATTTAATTTCTGTTCACCTACACATACTGTAGTGTGCTTTTTCCTCTTAAAAAGTATGATCATCAGTCTATTTTTGCGTGGTAACCAAAGCAGTGGATAATTTGTTTCAGTACTCTCCAAACGTGTATGTGCTCTATCAAAGATGTAAAAGTCTTAGCACAGCTGTTTAATGCCAACAACATTTTCAAACTTAAGCTGATCTTGGCACACTCCACATCACATGCTCTGAAGGCTCCTGGCACAACAAAAAAGCTGTCTAAATATGTTGGCACAGACAGCAAAGGCAGATGTTGCCTCCACCTCCACCATAGGAACCTGATTGCTAATTAAATAAACCTTTTTGACTTTGTTGATATGGTCACCTGGGGAGTCAGTTAGGGATGCTAATGTGTCTGTAAGCTAGAGTCTGGGGGTTTTTGCAACAGCTTTCAGCAAGCAAGCAATAGTTTGCATAGTGGATGTTAAACTGATCGGTGGTTGTGGTAGGTAAGTTCATTGTTCCAATTGGTGGTAACTCCTATAAAAAGCTGTAGAGGAGTAGGGTATTACAGATGCTTTTTAACAGCACGAGTGGGAACAGAGCCAGCGTAACATGCTCTTTTTACCGCTTGCAGGTAACGTGAGGAAGCAAGGCCAGGAAGCTGTTGCATGTGTTCATATTATCACAAAGGAGGTGCTGTTTCTGTTCATTTCTGAAAAGCACATTTGAAAGCATTTATGATGTGTTGTTTCTTTGTGCCGTGCAGAGGGAACACAGCTCCCTAAAGCTGTGAGGCTAGGAGAGGCAATAACCTTTAACTGCAGCATCTTCTTGCACTTTAGCCTTTTCTCAGCAATTTCTGAGACTTGTGATACTCAAAAAGACAAGCATATTGCTGTTTCACAGAATCGTTATTAAGGTTGGAAAAAACCTCAAGGATCATCAAGTCCAACCCAACACCACCTAACTCACTAAACCATGTCCCTAAGCACCACATCTACACGTTTCTTGAACACCAAAGCTGTCTCCCTCTTCCCCTTTTCTCACCCAAATTACATATTTGAGATCTGATACCCCAAAACAGGGCAATCTTGTACTAAAATTGTGAGTCTGCCTGGCCTTGGCTTATGATGCTTGTGTCAGCACAACCACGTGGTGAGAACCAGAGCAATGTTAACCAAACGTATATCTGACAAAAATGCCCAGTGGTGAAAAGTCAACTGTTACATGGATTACGTTACTTTAAATCCTAAAAAGGTGATTTCTGGTTTCCATATTCAAAAAACCTGTGTCCAAATGCTCCTTAATGGACAGAGCCATAGAGATTTTAATGAGAAAGAATCCTTATCTTTGGGTTTAGTATGCAGAAGCTGAACTGTAGAGGTAAGCAGAGAAGCTTTTATAGTTTGCCTGAAGAAAGAAATGAGAGTTTCTGTTTCTCAAAGTGGATCCTAGTTCTCAATAAAAATAATTGACTCCATGTAATTGCTTAAAAATAAGTGTATGAAACATACTTATTTTCTACTGTGTAGTTCTAAATGTTGGCATACTATTTCAGTAGAAGTGTAATATTAAGTAGACTTAGATTTGTCTTGATTATATGAACATAATTAGGTAATTAGGGATATTTTTTCCAGTTATTGATTGTTATCCAAAGGGATTGGTTTTTTACTGAGATCAGAGAAACTGATGAACAAGGACTGAAAAAATAATATTGATTCATACTCTGTTCTCATTACTTGTGTGACGGTTGGATTTGACACATCATCTTAAACCATTGTTTTCTGTTTCTGGTTACTGTGGAGGGTGATGGCCAAATTCACTTCTGGCAGAAGTATTGTAACTCCATAGAGGTTTCATTAAAGCTGTGAATGAAAGAGATTGTTTTAGTAAGTGGAATGTTTGCATTTAGCAGGGCCTGGGGATGGTATCGCTCAGCTATCTTTCTTTGAAACTTAGGTCAAAGTCTTCAGGCCCGTATATACCATATTATTTTTCTTTTATCTCCTGAAAAAAAAAACCCCACAGAACAGTTTATAAAAATATAGTTCAAATCTCTTTCTTGCTAGGCCAGTATTTAGTTCTTATCTTTTTTCTCTATGAAAACTTAAAGTTGCATCCTTCCTGTTTTGATTTTTCTGTGATATGTAAGTTGTAGAAGCTAAGTAAATTTGGCACTTTTTTTTTTTGTTTGGTTGGTTTTGGTTTAAGTTATAAACACAGTGCTCTAGGTATGGATTGAGAGCTATCTTGATTTTCTTTGCAAATAATCACATAAATGCAAGTTTACTTTCCACCAAATTGTCAAACTACCTGTTGTTCGGGACTCACTGAGTTTCATTGCAGTTTTTCCCTGAGAAACACTATTAAGGAAAGAGATGTTTGCATTTAAAAAGCAAGGAAAAAAATAAAATCACTGCTTTCATACCTTCCTTTCATTTCTTCTCTGTTTTTTTTTTCCGATTTTTTTTTTGTTTAAACAATGCATAGAATGCCAAGACATTACAGTGTGCTTGGCTGATCACATTGAGTAGATGGGTTTATGCCTTTATTTTTTGGAAACAATCCACAGGAATTTTGCTAGCAAACCTGCTGTTAGTAATCTTCTTCCTAAAGTTCACAATTTAAATATTAGCAAGATAAAACCACAAGTGCTTTCGTATGATAATCAGTGTTAGATAGATGTTTTCCATAAATTGAAAGACATGTTTTGAATTATTAAGCCTTAAGCAGAGACCAAGTGCTTTTGTTTGTATAAAAAATTGTATGCATTAATTTGGAGTATTATTTCTATTCACATACTTTGATGAAACTTGCGTGTGATCTGAAAGGTTGTGTGCTATATAAAAACCAGATGAGATTGCTTCTCCTCTTTAATGTTAAAGATACAGGTTGTGTAAACTCTTGATGGGCAATTACTTTTTTATCTTCCAAAATATAAAGTTTCAAAGAGATGTCTGAGGTTTCAGCCTTTGATATTATCTGGCAGCTGATGTGTCATAAAACCGATCTCATAAGAACTCTTATTACTAGCAGGTACTCCCTTGACACATCACATAATCATCTTTGTTCTCCATCTAAAGTTATCTGTGTTTTCTTATTGTTTCAGTTTTTACAGAAAATCAATAAAGAATTTATGAACATTTTTTTGATAGTCCCCATAAACATCCATGACAGTAGCATAGCTTTAACAGTGTGATTTAATTTTGTTACACCAAGGAAAAACAAAAATAATGCTTGCAACAAGTAGATGGAGTTACACTTTGTAAAACTAGTACACAATGATGGAGATTCGGCTACAACAGTTCCAGGCAGGTAATATTCAGATTTGTGTAACAACATTACACTTTCTTTTTTTTTTTTTTTTTTTTTTTTTTTTTTTTTTTTTTTTTTTTTTTTTTTTTTTTTTTTAAGAAATCAGACAAGGGTTTTTTAGGTGATATTAGTCATATTTGCTTATTCTGTTAAGATTTCTGTGTTTTACAAAGTTTCTTTTAAACAGGATAAAAAAAAGTATCGTTTATCTTCTAACAACTTAGCAGGAAAAAGACATGTTCAAGTAGAAGCTGGTAGATACTGTGAGTTATACTTAGCTAGTTACCATACAATGAATAGGAGCAAATTGTGCATTTCATGCAAAATGATTAAGTATAATCATATGCAATCAGATATTTGCTCTTCTAACCAATACTTCATAAGTTGCTTTTTTTTGTTGTTTAGGCAATCTTTTTTATCCCAAAATAAATATTCTATAGCTTCAAAACATGTTCTCAAGCAAAGATTATACATCTTGCAATTAAATTTTTCCATTACTCTTTAAAATTGAAATAAAATAAACCAAATTACACTTCACATTGAAATATCCTTCAAAGTATTTACTCCCTTAAAATATATATATTAATATTTTACAATTTGGCAATTGCCACTGTTGCTTATTTGCATAACTTGTAACCGTAATAGTTCTCGTTATCATCTTAAAAAAGAGTAAAGGTCATATTTATAAAGTGTTATGTCAGGTGTATACTTTTTTTTTTGGTATGTCTCTTTTAACCAGAAAGGCTATGTCAGCGAAGACCACACTTTAACTGGTAAAGAAATACAGCCGTAGTATAGTTTATCTGCATCTCAAGATCGGCATAAGCAATATAGCAAAAGGGGCTCTTCCTAAGATAAATTGCATCTCTGCTCAGAATGTTAGTCACTGTAATTATAGACACATGTCCTTTCTAGGGTAGTCAATAGGTATGTGTAGTCAAATTTGTGCTCGCTATCTATAACATGAGCTTTAAGAATATTATCTCTAATTTACACTTCCTGAAGTAGTTGAAAATTTGTTTTATTTGTTGTATTTTAGAGGAAAAAGAATCATTCACATATTCTCTTTTCTGTTTATAATTTCCAGTGGGTTGTTCATGATTCTGTGGCTACAGAAGGGGTACTCAGAAAATGGGGAGAACACAATCTTTTTGTATCTTACTAAATATTTATAATTTTTCTTGTAATTTTAAGGTGTAATGGTACCCAGAGTGAGAAGTACTTAAATGAGCGCTTGAGTCTCTGCAGGATTCATCTTGTAACATTTGGCTTACCTAAAAGATTGAGGAGAAATCAAAATGACACTGGAAACTCTTTGTATGGCATTAATGCCAAGACATGGATTTTTCATGATGTGTCATCTTCTCACCTATCTCTGTGCTTATATAAATGTGCAGTAAGCTACATAACAGCTCCTTTCACCCACAAACAACAAACAGGACCTTGAGCTTGAAAGGAGGAACCACAATGACCAAGAATGTTGTCTTTCATTACATGCTCTCTACATGATTTCCACTTGCGTTCATTCAATTCTTTCACCAGCTTAGTTGAGTATTCTTTGATAGAGGCTAAGATTTGGGGAATCATCTTCATTTTCTAAGTTTTCTTCAAGGTGTTTTTTGTGTCTTTGGGCAAACCACATGGCCCTCTGTTTCCTAGTCCTTTGAAATAATGATTTCAATTGCTTTTCCTAAGTTATATTGATATTGCCATGGTATACCTTTGAAGTTGTGAAGGATAGATGATACAAAAAGTCAGGCTGTTTCAGAGAGACTAATTTTCATTCTAAGTGTTGACAAATTTCTATGTTATCAGTTAAACTTCTGAGTTGTTTTCAAGTTAAAATGTAGGTGTTTATTCAGACACAATTTGTGGAAGACCATTTGAAAGTTTTAAATCATAAAATCTGGTATATCCCAGTCAGTAAAAGCACCAAAAGCAATGTCTAGAATATTTACATAATGATACCAAGACTTAACCTGTCCTAAGTTTTAGCAATAACTATTCATAAACATTCATGCTGGTTTTAATATGTTATATGGGTCAAACAGTCTCTAAAAAATTATGTGGAAGTATGTTGTTTTGTCTAGAACTATTTTATGCCAAATGTAACTGAATACTTGAATTCCGAGTATAATACTGAGTAAGTATGATTTTAAGTGCAATCCAATGCAAACTAGGTAAGAGAAAGGTGTAGAATTACTGCACAAAACTTTTGGGTCTGATCATGATTTTTACTGATTTGAATGCTTGCCTATATCCACTGGGAATATCATTAGACATACCATGCCACGTACCCCAGAAGATGCCATTGCGAACACCTTTGTATTTCGTGTGGTAGTACTTGCCATTGAGGTTGGCAGACAAGCATGCATCAAACCACCAGCCAGAGCTGTAGTATGCCCCACAGTTTCCTGAAGGGTACCTATCGTTGTCCCTGTCTGGAGTTGTAAAGAACTTTTGATCGTGGTTGTAATGCCTGCTGTAGTGAAGGGCATCTCCTGCTGTGCCACTATAGCCATGAACACTTAGACGGTACTTTAGATATTCGTTGGCCACGTAGAAGTGTTCGTATTTAGCGTACTCTCTGATACCATTGAAATCTTCAAGTTCAATTCTCAGTTGCATTTCCTGGCTCTTTGTCAGGAGGTGAATTTTGTCATTCCCCAGCCAAAACTCCCTGCTGAGGTTTCCAAAGCCATTTTTATAGTCATTCCAGGTTCTGTTAAAGTTAGTGCTACCATCCTGACGCCGTTGCAGCACTGTCCAGCCACCTCCATTTGTTTGCATGTCACAGTAAACTTCAAAGCTGGCATTTCTGGGGTCAGGGCTAATCCTGTAGATTCCACTACTCCTCCTGCCTGCTGTGTAAAGATCAGCACAGTCTCTCTGCATTATTTGCATAGCTGGTGGAAGAACAGATAGTGTTAGAATAAACATAATTTCAGTGTAAAAATAAACAAAATTTTTACTCTGATGTAGCATACAGAGCTTGGATTGGAGAGACTTTTACATACGAAGTAGTGTTACAGCAGTTTCAGTTCCAGGGAGAAACAGGTTTTTTCCATCAGGTTTAAACTGTAATAGATGCCACTTAGGATCTCTGCATCAGATAGCTGTCCAAAAAAACCTATTAAAATTACCTTTTATATCAGAACTGCCTAACATGTGGGCATTTTGATTGTCCACTTTCCCTTTTCTCCTTTTCTCTGTTCTTCACTTTATATTTTCATTGCCTCCTATAAATTCAGCCTGATTTCTTCAGTCCATATTTCTAATGCTTTTGGTTACACACTTGCTGCTTTTTGTATTTAAATGTATAAAATGACACCCTGTCTATAATTTAAGTCTTCATCTGGCAGTATGTCAGAGAAAAAACTTTGTCCATATGGGAATCACTTAAACCTGGCTATTGTTCAGCTGACATCACTTGTTACAGAACATAGCATCATTAGGAATGTTTCATATCTTAATGTTGACTGTACTTTAGGAAGCAGGGAAAAAAGTAATAAAATTGTCTCATCTATGGTAGTAATACTGTGATTCCTAGAAAGATGAAGCTAGAAAGTGATGGTGCTTTCCTGTGTATGTGGCATTGCTGGCTTTCCACTATGGAAAAATTTTAGCAACTTCCATTAACACAGCTTTTTCCCACTGATGAGTGATGTATTTTATTAAGAAAAATACCACCAGGTTTTTCCTGCAGAGAGAAAATTTGGTTTTGATCCACAATGTCATCAAGTAATGACATTGTGTTCAACAGCGTGGTATTACAATTCAGTGTTCTTATGTAAGTGATACAGAGAGCTCTCAGAAGTTCTGAGTTAAGAGTCAAAACCATAATGTTCATTCCTATTGCAGATTTGAATTTATGGACATGTTCATTTGCAGGCTTGAATTGCATATTTTTCCTCAAAAATTTAAACAATTAAACTACTTTTTGAAAGGGAGGAGTCTTTTCAGGCTGCAGCAGAGAATAAGGCTCGGGACTCTTTGTTTGCCAGTACAGAAAACTGGACATCTATGAAAGCACAAAGTATAGGAATCAAAGGCTTAAAAGCCAAATCTAAATCCACAATAGATTCTCATTTACTTAACTGAACTTTGTGTAAGACTAAGGTGGACTAAATTTCAGAGCAGATATATTGACAGAGAATATACATTTAAGATAAGATGCTTTTATAATCCAATTCAACTCCTATTTAAATAAAGTTTTGCTATAACTTGCAGGGGATGCAGGAATCCCTCCTGTATAGGAAAAAGCTGTAGCTGTTATCCTTGCTAGTTTTCATAATATATATATTGCTGTTACAAACACTTTTAGCATCTGTTACTGTAAAATATAAGGAATATCTACATGATCATATGCTATGAACTGTACCCAACATTTCAGTAAGTGTGAGAAATATCTAAAATTAGTTTAGTCTGTTAGGAGGTACTGTACTTGAATTTGATTCATTGCCCATTATCAACATACCAAATATCACTCATTCATTCTGTGAATATTTTACATCTGAATTAAAGTAATTGATTTATGCTGATATATAGCTGATTTAAGCTGATTGTTGATATAGTAAAAGCATTACCTTTATTATTATTCATTTACTCTTTTCACAATTTCAGGAATTTCAGCTGTACATACACAGCTCCACATCCTTCAATTTTCAATATGGGTAGACAGAAGAACAGTTTTATTTTAAACCTGAATGCTAAGCAACAGAGGCTTAAAAACTGTAATGCAGCCTGAACTTCCTCTGCTTTATCTCTAGAGAGCCCTGTCTTCATATGTGTGATATCTGAGTGGTAGAAAACACTGACAATCTAGTGAATATTTCTTGTTTTCAAAGATTCTTATATGTGATATAAGAAATGTATTACTTTAAAAAACCCCTCAATCTTCCCTTAATAACAGTCAACATTAGAAAGATATTATTTGTTCTATTTCTTGATTTTAATTAGGACAATTAAAAAGTAAAAGAAAAAAGTGTTTGTCAGAGATAAAACCTGTTTTATATTGCTTATATATTAGATTTATGCTACGGGTTTATACTAAAATTGCGGTACATATGATACACCTTTGAGAACTACTGCTAATAAGCTTTTTTAGCTGAACATTTCTGATATTGGAAAAAAAAAATCATGCAGTTTTCTAAGGCACACCTAGAAAAAATTTACCCCTTCTCATCCAAGGAGAAAATATGTGTAGTTCACTGATGTTTAATATCCTTAATGAAGGGTTGTATGGTGTAAAATAAAGTTATTTTTTCATATTTACTAACTGAATTGCAAAAAAAAAGCCTTTGAAAATTCAAGTTTTAAATCTCATAATAAAGTCCAATTCTAGGAGGAACTGAACACCTGCAGCTCTCAGTAACCCTCTAGTGGCAGCTGAAATGTTTCACAGGAGTATAAATAAGCACTAGAAGAGCAAATACTTAACTTGTGAAGTTAATAACACAGCTGTTTGTTTAAAATATATTTAAAATTGTTTGCCTAATATTTGTAAAATGTACAGAAAGCTTATACAGGCAGTAAGAATTAACAGGTTACATACCTGGGGCTGGTTGCATTGCTGGACATTTAGAAGAACATTTGTTATCAAGGCTATTCACAACAAACGTCAAATTAGCAACTTTGCTGTCAACATAATGTTCTACGTTGTTCATATTTAAGAGGCTCATCTTCTCTAAACGACCCTGCAGCCTCTGAATTTGGTTCCTTGCATTTTTTAAGCTGGTTGCCATTTTGTTAACTTTGCTTTGCAGTTCCTTTACTCTGTTATCTTGGATTTTGCTGTTTTCTGCTGGAGTTTCTGCGTTAGGTAGCAGGAATTCATTACTACTGTCTCTTTCTTGGTTGTCATCTGCTTGCAGCTTGCTGTCTTGGCAGCATTTCTTCAGCTTGTTTACTGCTTCTTTAAGGGTCTGTACTTCTTTGAGAGTCTTCTCCAGCAGTTTGAATTCTTTGGGTAACTGGATGGTCATCGGAGGCAGATTTACCTGATACGGACAATCTTCTCCTTCATCACATTTTCGATTAGTTTTGAGCTTTATAGGACAAGTCTCAGTAACTTTTCCTTCTTTAGCATCCTCTTCATCTTCTAAAACAACTGCAAAGACATTTGTTAAAGCAAGGAGAGCTGTCTTCAGCAAGACTAAGTAAACGAGCAGCTTCATCTTCACAGCGAAGCTAGCAGTATGAGGAAGTATGCAAAAGTGGAACAACTTTATAAAGGCAGCTTGAAGCCTGTGAGTTATCAGCCTGCCTACTCTGTTCTCAGAAATGGGTGGGAGTGTTTGCATCACGAGTGATTAATAGCAGAGCAGAGTAGGTAGTGCTTCCAAGAGCAGCATGTTTCAGTGAGTATTCCTGACTCAGAAGTAGTGTATGTAAGAAAATGGTGAAATGTGTGTGTGCTGATCACTTGTGCAGTTCAATTTCATTCCTTGTTGTACATGGATTTTCTTTTGGGGTAAAAAATCACTTAGCTCTGTGTTATAGTAGGGGTAAAAAATCACTTAGCTCTGTGTTATAGTAGTCTTCTAACATCTGTTTCTTAACATTTGAGTGTTCTAAAACTGCTTTTGAAAACCAGACTATGGTTTTACCACAGCAGGTGAAAAAGGTGAAAAAAAAAAAAGTCCCTTTCCCAGTTTGAGGTTTATCACAGCAATAGCTTCGCTGACACACAGTCCCATTCTTCTTAAAACTTCTTTAATTGAATAGATGGATTAATGAAAATAATTTAAATCCCAAAGCATGTTGAAACACACACTTAATTTTGATTCCAAACATTTTCGGGATAGAGTCACAAAGTAAGGAGAGTGAGGAGCACTTTCTTCTTCCTATTTTACCTTAGAATAGTTATCTGGAATATTTTTTATTTGTATGGAACACCACAGCTAAAATTCACTCTTATCTGATTATGAGTACTTTTTATTGAACCTTTCTAAGTAAAGGGAAAGAACTTAAGACACCTCCCCTTTGCTGTGTGGGAACCTAGCTTTTGGATTGATTGTCCAGAAAACCCAAAGAAAATCCTGGTGTTATGAATAATGTCCCAAATTCTAAATTTAAAGCAAGGCAGGGAGCTAGGAAAGAAGCTCCAATGGGCCCATCAGTTTGGGGTATTATTTTCTGTGTTCCTGATTTTTGGTTTCTGCCTTTCTTTTTATTGTGCCTTGTATCGGCTTTAAGAGTTAATCATGTACTTTGCATGACTAAAAGACACCAAATGGAATACTTCAGCTGTAGGTGACAATTGCCATGTACTTCCTCATTTTTATTCTACAGCTACCTTTGCCATTCTCACGTGATGCCTACACAGTTTTAATGATCTATGTCATTTTCCCTGTGCCCCAAAACAAGGCAACGTGGACATGTCTTTGTGCATTCATAGCTCAGTCAAGTGCCAAATAACTTGGATGAGTAAGGGATTTTTACACCAGTCCTTCTTTAATTAGTACAATCTAAACAGTTTCTAAAAATTTGAAATTACTCATAATATAGATTAAACATTAAACAGACATTAGTCACACACATACTCTGTAAGTTCATGATCTCTGGAATGTTATTAGCTTTTATAGAGACCACAGGCTTATACTGATAGTACAGGAGGGAGGCTTGGTAAAAAAACCTACCTGTATTGCTACAACAATTATTTCAGATTCCTGCATAACACAATGGTCTGGGCACTTTCTTGGGATATGGGGTTTGAATCTACCTTTCCCATATTCTAAATGAACATCCCAGAGCCTGCCATGGTGTTTTCAGTTCTGTGGCAAAACTGTGTCTCTCTCCCTTTCAGATCATGATAGTTCCACAGTAGTGAGGTAAAAGACCTCCTCCCAGACTGAAACTTGGGTGTAAGATATAGACATCACCTTGGTTTCATTAAAAATGCATCAAAACTGAAAAGTTTGTAACAGATGAAATGTATTATTGTAATTTGTGAGTTAAATTTTTAAATTTTTCATATGATTAGTAGGATCCTATTTTTTTTCTAACATTCTAAAATCCGGTGTACACAGAGCCTTGTTCTCCTATATGGCTGCTACTGTCAAATTGAGGAAAGCTATAGCAGCCTCCTTTGAGGAGCTTTAAAAATATAATAGAATTCCTAAACCCTTGTTATTTGGGAAACCACGTTCCCCCCACACTGTTGTTTGTTCAGTTTACAATGAACTCTGCTATCTGGTGTGGGACTTTGGACGGGACAAACTATTCTGTATCTGTAAAATTAATAATAATCATCCTGGGTAGACCACATCATATGAATTGCCTTGGAATGCTTAAATGCATATCAAATATTGTTGTAATTTATGACTGTTGTGCTGCATTTGAAGCCTACAATGTCATTAGAACTTAGTAACTTCAAGAAGGGCAGAAATTCCTAGTAATGCTGAATGTCAAAGAAAAGAAAGTTCAGATAGTAACATGAGTTATCTGGGCTTTTCAAACATCTTTGTCCTGAGACATTTATTCCTTGGTCTCTTATATACCTTCAATTTGAGATATTTACTTCCTCCTTTGGATGAGATTTCTGTAATCTCGAGATGCTCTGCTATCCTGCTGATACTGTTTTTAGTCTGATGTTCTGCTGCTAGGCTATCAGAAGTCTGTTTGGAGCCCGAAAGACCCATTTCTGCATCAGATATTTGTGTGCTTCTCCTACCTGGAGAAGTCCTGTAGTTGAGGACTGTTTTTATCTCCTGTTCTGTCAGGGAATGCATTCCTAACAATTTATCAGGTGTCTCTTCTTCCTTCAGGAAGTCAAAGTAGTATGCCACAGCCCTTATGGTGTTTCCTGATTTTTATCTTCCTTGGGATAAATGAAGCAAGCTTTCCAAACTCAGTTTTCACAAGTCTCTGCCCTTAGAGCACTGAGCAATCTTACACTGTAAGATGCTGATGCAGTTTAACTAATGGCAAAATATTGCATCAGATCAAAACTGAGAGCTGCAGTTTGTTTATAAGCAAATTTTTTTTCCAGATGGCTTTCCTAGATCTCCAGAATGCCCTGTATAATACTTAAAACTTTAAAGTAGTTAAGCAGTCACAAACCGCAAACCCCAATCTTTTTAAATTGTGAAACGATCCAACTGAATAACAGCTGATGACCACAAATGAGAATTTTCTGTCAAGGTCTTCTGTTTGGTTAAAGGTCATTTTCTTGTAGCTTTTTATCTCTTTCAGTCTTCTTTTTAGGATTTTATTTTTCCTTCTGTGGACTGAAGAGATATCTTAATCTTACAGACATATCAAATAAAATAACTGAGAGCTCATGATATTCTTAAAATCTACTGAAGATTTTAATTCTGTTCCCAGAACTACCCAGTGGTTGCAAGGTTAAAGTAATATATTTTGGTTTAACAGATTTGTCTTAGGACTGTTTATTCAAAGTTTATCAAAAACAGCGTGAACTATTTCCCATGATTTTTCAGAGCAAGGTTTTTTTTTTTTTCTGTCAGATCGTGGAATGTAGGTCAAACAGAAAACAACAAAGTTAAGACTGTAGGCAGATGTTAATTTAACCAGTGACTATGGCAATTTGAAATGCAACAGCTTGCCATCTGTTTGATTTCTTGTTTGGGGCTTGGAGTTAACATCTCCTGCAGCAGAGTTGCTACAAAATATCCAGATTTGTGTAAGCGGGTCAAATGATTGATACGAACAAACCTGAAGCACATCTGAACACACTTATATAAACTATTTTGGTGGCAGAGGTGGGATGTGTTTAAGATTCAACTGTCACAGTAATATTTTTGATGTTTTTTGTAGACTTCAGTGATTCTGGTGGTATGTTTTGGCTGAGAAAGAAGATGAAAAGTAATCAGATTAATCTTCATTTTTTTTCCCAAAAGTGGAATATCTATCAAAAGTCCATTCTTGAAACAAATTTTGATTTAGGATTCTTTTTTACTAATTCAGTTGTATTCTTTTTTTAATTCAGTAGTCATTCTTCATGCAAGCAGTCTTTATGTTGTCCACTGGCTCATGGGGCTGCCTGTTCAACTTCCTCAGTTATCTATGAGAACACATCAGAGCACAAAAAGGAAAGCAGGCCTATTCAATTTAAATTTAGTTGTTAATATTATTCTTGAGATACAGATTACATAGAACTAGCAGCCACATGGATTCCCTATCTGTTTAAATTGGTCTTTATTTATAAATTCTGGCAATAGGCAGAAAGGCAACACTGACGTATAAGCAGTAGATAAAATATTTATATAGACAGTTGTAAATGTAATACACACTACAAAATTAATGTGGTCAAAGTATATACTCCTTCTGTTAAGGCGAGGACCATATTTATAAAGAAAGAAAGAAAGACATACATGAAACTAAGTTTCTTTATCTTCAGTCTGTTTCTCTCATGACATCTGAGGATCTGCCTGCCCAAAGTTCAGAATTCACTGCTGAGTATTTTCCTGTAGTTGGCCAAGTACATGGAGAAAATAGACCAGAATGCACTCTAAGAACAATGGACTAATACAAAAGCCTCTCTCTCCCTGGTATGTCTTTTCAGAAAAATTCCTTTTTGTTTCCTGCAAAACTCTGCTCTGATAAAACCAGCCAATGTAAGACTGTACTGGATACTCAGTATGTTCCTTTTGAGATTCATGGACAAACAGGTGACAGCAGGAAAGCTATCTCCTTTCCTGAAATGCCTGTTGTACCAGTTTCCTATCCACACTTTTGCCATGCAAGACAAAATTGTCTCCCAGATCCAGTGTTTTCTCACCCATTGTATCATCTTAATGGTGGCTGATTTTGATATTTTCCATGCAGGGACTGTTTTTTCCCATGAACTGGGGGGCAAAACTACTCTTATGAGCTATGCCTTGGGAAAGAATTCATGATATTATTTTTCCTAGTTGTTAGTTTTAGAAAGCTTTTCAGAAGTTTATTTTTCATTAAAGGATGCCGAGCTGATCCATCTGTAATTTAAAAAAGTAAAATTGTAGGAATTCTGTATAAGGCAATGTAGTGCTGTATCCACTGTAACTAGGTATGTTAAAGTTTTTAATGTGTGCTTTTGCTTTACCTCCACTCTTAGTTTGGTCTTGTTTATGTAGCATCATCTGCATATAGCTTTTTTAATGTGAAATACTTTGTAGTAGACTATGAGCCTTTCAATGGTATATTGGTATAAAAGACTCCATATCAAAATAAAGTGAGTAGATATTAATAATTTCTCAGGCTCATTTTTTTAGTGTTTGACTTTTGTATTCTGAGTTACTGGCATGTCGTATGTGGAACCAGTGTAGCCAAGTCACTTTCTTTTAGACAACAAAATTCAAGGAACCATAAACCTTATGATCCCACTTTGTGAAATAATGTTATGCTATGTTTAAAAAGTGCATGCGGTCTTCCTATACATTACACTTATGTTTTTCTTGGAATAGGAAAGAGGGCAAAATAATTTTTGAAGCACTTTGTGAAGTAAAAAAAATTGCTTTGTTAAATTATTTAAATTATTATAGCTTCCAAATAGAAACGGCTTAGAAAGGTGATGGTTTTTTCCTGTAAAAATAACACTTTTAAGGCAAAACAGATTTACATATAAATGTGATTATATACAAATGTACTTATTACTTTGTTATAATTTTGCTCAACACAAACATCAGGAGAGAAATGCCTGACTACATTTGTGCAACCAATAACCTCATGGGTTCAGGTGTCGTTGTTTATCACCTAAGTTAAGTGTTGAGAAAACTCAGTGACAAATCTTTTTCTACTTGAAAGGCTAATAAATAGGCTTTTCCTGCGGACTTCCCATACTTACCCTACAAAATCTACTGCCTGTCAGTGTGTATGTAGTTTCAGATGGGAGGGACTCCACCTTATTTTTTAACTCTAATGACAGCATTAATTTAAAAATCATACTTTATATTTCTTCGCCTTCTATCGTCGTAGCCTTTCTCTGGAATAATGACTGATTACTTAAACAAGGCACATCTTTCAGCAGTGTAGCTATTCCTATCTGTAGTTTAAATGTTTCCCAGTGTACAAAATTGAATTCAGAATCACATCGAGATAGTGATAACTACAGTTTATGGTGTAACTAAATATTTGCAATCTTAAATTAGTGATTTTTATCTTCTTTTCTTAAAATACTTTGAAATATGTGCCGAAGCCTGAATGTTGTTGCGTAGAGAAATTCTAGATAATTTTAGAAGTGTTAGTCTTCTATAACTCTGTGTGAATATTTGAGGCATATTGAAAAATGAGTAATGTAGATGACAATAAAAAGTGTAGTGATGATAATTACTGGACATATATAAATTGTGATGGAACACTTTAAATTAAAAACAGTTTAGGTCATCTAAACATCTGGTGTGTAGTCTGAGCTAGTTAGTCATCTCTGGCTCCCTCTTGTCAAATCATGGAATTGTAGAATCATAGAATGGTTTGGGTTGGAAAGGACCTTAAAGATCATCGAGTTCCAACCCCCCTGCCATGGGCAGGGACACCCTCCACTAGCCCAGGTTGCTCAAAGCCTCATCCATCCTGGCCTTAAACACCTCCAGGGATGGGGCAAAGGCATGTCAGAGCCTCACTGAGGATGTTTCTTCTTTCTTATAAATACTGGAAAGCAGTCTGAAATAATTTAGTTAGTTAAATTGTATTATTAAAAAGAATCAGAATCTTAAATACACTGGCTTAATTATTATCCTCTATTCTGGCATCTCTTTTTGCCTTCCTTATGCTTCCTACAGTCTGAAGACAATACCTTTCAGTCTTTAACTGCATGGTTCAGAAAAAATATGCAAGTGAGACAAAGTAAAGTGGTCAATGTTTAGATTCAATATACTTCAGACAAATCAATATCTTCTTTTGGGTAAAAAGTAGGGAGAGCTGTTGGTATATCAGCAGAATACAGAGACTATCTTTTAACTGGTGCAATATTTATTCAGCCACTGCATCCTTATTCAGTCACTACATTTTCAAAATTTGACAGGCCAAGGCCTCGAGGTAACCTGGTCTAACTTTGAAGCTATCCCTGCTTTGAGCAGATGGTTGGACTAAATGTCATCCAGAGGTCCTTCCTTCTAGCATTAGTTTTTCTGACTCTACTCTTGTATTGCACAGAGTTTATTTTTTCTTTGCTATATGTTGTAATAAAAATTATGTAAACAAAGCATTCTGGTAAATGAAGTGCATACTTCAAACTCTGTAGCAAAAGTGGTGAAGATGGTAAAAACTGTCCTGTGTACTGTTTAGGAAATCAGATTAAATTGTCACAGAAGTCCTTACAACCATTAAATTCTCTGGTATCAGGACTGGTACTTTTTGGAGCAGTTTTCTTGTGTGGCTTGTTTTTTGTGGGTTTTTGGTTTTTGTTTGTTTTTAAGATAAATCTGTTGCCACAGAGGTTACAAATACTACCTCTATAGACTTCTAATTTTTTTTCCTTCATTTTTAGATGCCCCATCTTGAAGTAGCCAGGACATGGTCTTCAGAAGTAATGAGAAGTCATAGAAATTATCAGAAATTGAAAACAACATAAACTATTACATTTGGCCATATAGAAGCCAAGTTAATATGCTGTATTTGTCTTCATTTTATTGTTAGTACGTCAGGACCTGGAGCAGATGCTCCTTGATTTCCATTTCTGTGTAGATGGTTCTGCACTGTTCTAGCAAAAGTGCAAGTTCAGTTATGAACTTGTTCTCAGCAATGGGCTGATCTTGAGGACAGAGCTTGAATTCCCTTAATGCATTATAATGAGTCGAAGCTTTTGTTTAGATAATTTGGAGGTATCAGCCACAGGCAAGTTAAACACCAGCAGATATCCCTGGCTCACCTCTTCTAAAGAATGAAATAGATTCTGTGGAGACTGACTGACAGCAATATGGATAGAAATGTAAGAGTCATTAGCATGGCTTCAGCATGTTTGTATCTGCTGCCCCCCTACAATGTAGAAATAACCCCTGAAAAATCAACGGGAGACAGTGTTGCCTTCTCCCCAGACTGAGAAACACTTGAGCTGTGTGGTAAGTGTCCAACTAGTGTGGACTCAATGAGGATTTTGACAGAAGATACAGAGCTGACTGTTCAAAGAGGAGCACTTAATGCTTTTTCTTCTCTGAATGTTTAAACATTTAAATATTGTCAAAAAGAGGGAAGAAAAACCCTTCAAATAAACAACATGGAAAGAAAATTTCAAACGTCACATAGCAGACTGGCAAGAAAAGCCATTTGCTAAGTGGCTAATACTGTCCTGAAATCCTGAGTATATACAAACTATAAAGTATATTAATCCCTTGATACTCTTCTGTTGTCTGTTATTATGAGGCAAAAGATTTGTTTGAGGAGACCTTTAAGATGTTTGAAATAAACAACAATAATATAAAATGTTGAATTATTCTGTGTGTTAAAATGACAGTAAGTGTGTTCACAATGCCTTGTTATAATTGCAAAAGCTATAGCTTAGAATGAAGAGGTGGAAAGTTCAATCTTAGAACACATTTTACTTGTTTTGCAATATCTGCAAACATAATTAGAAACACATGTTAGCTCCATCATTTCTTCAAAATCCAGAGATTCTAGGGCAGTGAAGCCTTTCCTAGGAAGGCTTCAAATTTTTCATAATGATTATGAGTAATTGAGGTTAATCGGTATTTTCTTGATGGTGGCTATATTTATCTTCCATGGTTTTTTTGGATGCTCTTTATCAAAAGAGTGTGAGGAGTTAGACCAACATTCAGATTGCATCATCTTTTTAAGTTTAAAATTTGGCTTAGTTCTATTCATTTCTGGAGAGTCCCAAAAGAAGCTTAAAAATTGAAATTCAAAATGGGGAATGTCAAAGTTCTTAGAGTTCTCATTTATATCACATCTGAGTTACAGAAAACTTATTTTGAAATTCCAGATAGTTCTTTGGTGTATTGCTGTGGGCTCAGTGTTAGAAAGGATTGAATATAGTCTGTTAAAATGGAGAATGCAAAAGCCTACTGCACTTAATGTGGGGGCGATGATGTAGTTAGGGCCAGATTTCATTAGTGCTGCTCAAATGGAAGCGTACCTTATTTATCAGGTGAGTCCTTTCCCTTCTATGGTTTTAATTCCCATTCATATTCTGACATCTTTCTTACCAACATCGCATCTACATCCACCTTCCAGCCTCAGAGAAGTTACTGTAGTCCTATGTCCAGTGGCTACTGGACCTGAAGTAAAGCTGGAAGGATAAACAAGAGCTCCCTCAGATCCAGCTGTGATTGTGTGTAACCTCAGATTATGCTCACTTTTCCTTGTAATTTTCTTCAAGACATTTTGAAGAGACCTCTGATGGTGAGCTGTTAGTAGCAAGAAAATAGGAACTTCTTACTGGTACAGATATAAAGAAAAGTTATGCAGGTATACAGAACAGTTATCTGAGTATAAGTATTCTTCTCTTTTTTTATGGATTCCTATATATAAAAGAATCCTCCCCAAAGCCAGAAAATCTACCTTTTCATGCTAGAAAAAATGAAGGACATGCTCTTCACTTTCCCCTTTTCAGCAAAATCTTCCTCCACAGTCTTTATCATAGGACAGGATTATCCATTATTAGTACTATTATTTCATGGGACTTCTCACTGATTGAAGAAAACTAATTTGGTTTGGAATTTGAGTTTGAGTTTGGGTTTGTTTTGTTGTATTTTGTTTTTCTGGTAGAATAGCCAAGCTTCGGATAGCGAGGTAACACCAAAAAAAAAAAAAAAAAAAAGAAACAAAGTTAGAAAATTACGCTCATGTTAATCACTTAAAGATGAGTGTAAAGTAAAAGAAAGGGTAACTACATAAGATAAAATACACGTAACAGAAAAATTAAATTAAAAGGAAAACATACAAATAAATCCAGTAATAAGATACATCCATACTTTTTATGTAATTACATTTATGGGAGCACAGGGAAAAAGAAAGCAAAAAGTTGCCAAGCAACCATCCGTTACAGCCAAATCTTCATCCAACTTTCCAATAATTCTCCATGTAGATAAGGAAAATGTATTTTAGTTTGTTCAGATGAATAAACTATTCAGATGATTATTCAGATGATCTTTAGTTTATTCAGATGATCTATCTATAGGGTCTCAGTTCATTGTATAAGGATAAAGAAAAGCTGAGAAAAGCAAAATATGGTTAAGTACGACTGATGTGGAAAGGGACTGGAAGACTCAACAGTTTAAGAATATTTCCTGTTTACCCATCTTTATTCCAAACTCCAGATTTGCAATTGCCAGTATAACAAAATGACCTCAGTTCTTTCCAGGGTATTATGGTTAGCACAGGACTGAAAAAATATGTCCTCATTTGCCATTCACAAGCTCTTTCTTTTCCTCACTACTCCATCTTCTCACTTTTTCTTTTCAGTGTAGGAACATAATTAGTTGAACTAAGGATAACGAGTATTTTACTTAGCCCTGCAATATGAGAGCTTACAAGCAGTAAAAGGAACTGTGAGTGCATCCTGGAGGGGAGGGGAAGTAGTGAAATGAAACTTCTTTAAACTTGGGATATTAATCTTGTACAAAGCTTTTTTTTTTTTTTTTTTTGTAGAAATGTGTCTAATACAGATCCAACAGACCAGAAGAATATTATCACAAACATTAATTTAGAAATGTTATGTTTGTGTGTGTGGACATATGTAAATACTGTTGGCTATTTTCTCATAAGTTGTTTTATTTGTATGTTCGTGAATGATGACTTTTTTTGAACTAACTTGCAAGCTTACTTCTCTAAGGTTGAAATCTGGAAGCTCTGATACTCCTTAAAGTCACCGCTGCCAAAGTATACTGTTTTTTGAATTAACCCAGAGCGTATTCAAACCTGTGTTGCTTAAACTCAAGTGTTTTTACCAAGAATCGTAGAATCATTTAGGATGGAAAAGACCTTTAAGATCATCAAGTCCAACAGTAAACCTAACACTGTCAAGTCCACCACTAGACCATGTCCCTAAGCACTGCATCTACGCAAATACCTCCAGGGATGGTGACTCAACCACTTCCCTGGGCAGCCTGTTCCATAGCTTGAGAATCCTTTCCGTGAAGAAATTTTTCCTAATATCCAATCTAAACCTCCCCTGGCGCAACTTGAGGCTGTTTCCTCTTATCTTATTACTTGATAACTGGTAAAAGAGACTGACACCCACCTCCCTACAACCTCCTTTCAGGTAGTTGTAGACAGCGATAAGGTCTCCCCTGAGCCTCCTTTTCTCCAGGCTGAACAACCCCCTTTCCCTCAGCTGCTCCTCATAAGGCTTGTTCTCTGGACCCTTCACCAGCTCTGTTGCTCTTCTTTGGACAGACTCCAGTACCTCAGGGTCTTTCTTGTATTGAGGGGGCCAAAGCTGAACACAATATTCGAGGTGCAGCCTCACTAGTATGGAGTACAGGGGATCAATCACTTCCCCAGTCCTGCTGGCCACACTATTCTTTACACAAGCCAGGGTGCTATTGGCCTTCTTGGCCACCTGGGCACACTGCCAGCTCATACTCAACCAGTTGTTGACCAGCACCCCCAGGTCCTTTTCTGCTGGGCAGCTTTCCAGACGATCTTGCCCAAGCCTGTAATGTTGCAGGGGGTTGTTGTGACCCAAGAGCAGGACCCAGCTCTGAGCCTTGTTGAACCTCACACAACTGGCCTCGGCCCATTGATCCAGCCTGTCCAGACCCCTCTGTAGCGCCTTCCTACCCTCAAGCAGATCAACACTCCTGTCCAGCTTGGTGTCATCTGCAAACTTCCTGAGGGTGTACTTGATCCCCTCGTCCAGATCATTGATAAAGATATTAAACAGAACTGGCCCCGGTACTGAGCCCTGGGGAGCACCACTTGTGACCAGCTGCCAAGTGGGTTTAACCCCATTCACCACAACTCTTTGGGCCCAGCCATCCAGCCAGGTTTTACCCAGTGAAGAGTACAGCCGTCCAAGCCATGAGCAGCCAGTTTCTTCAGGAGAATGCTGTGGGAAAAGGTGTCAAAGGCTTTACTGAAGTCCAGGTAAACACCATCCACAGCCTTTCTCTCATCCACTAAGTGGAGATGGGGTTAGTCAAGCATACAGTCAATCCAATACAGGGGGCTCCTTGGTAGGGTCCCCCCATGGGACACTGGCAGGCTGTACATTTACAAGGGCCTCGGCTTTCTTGGGAAGCTGACAGGCTGATCTAATATAAAGGGTTCAAGGAAACCCCCCCTTCCTAAAGTGACAGTAAAAATTAATCTGTGGAGACTTGTGTTACATGTCCAAGATGGGCCATTTTGAGATTTGGTTTTGGTTTTTGGGGGTTTTTTTTGAGTAATCTTTGCAAGACTCTTGACACTGGACTTCATAGGGATCACTGACCTTTGTACAAGACATTAATGCTCTCTGTATGTTATGAACATAGTACAAATTTTATCCAATCACTGGTAGATATAATAGACACAAACATTTTTTCCAAAATTAAGATAATCCAATCAATGTCAGATCCAGATTTTAATTATGCAGCTGACATATTCTGCATTTACTCTGCTGTTGCAAATCATGTCTCTCAGTTCTTACTGATCAAATGAAATTTAGAATCTGTTTGTAGGTCCAGGTTGATGAAATGAAGTGCACATATACTCAGGATTTATATGTATTTGTGTAGTTAACATATATTAGTAGCCTGTAATTTTTACCATGACATGTCTAGGAAAGAACAATATCTAGCCAACATTGTCTATCTACAGAGGAATAAAATTATTAACCTTTGTCTCTGGTGTAATTTAAGAATTACTCTGTGTTAAAACATGCCTTTTATGAGTAGTAGGGACAAAGATGAACCTAATTCAAATTAGACAGAATCTCAAAGGAAAATGTGACTCATCTATTGTGAACACTTAGAAATAGAGGTAAAAAGAAATATTTATGAATTCCAGTTCCAATTTAGCTTGTGATATTTAAAAACAATAAATCTAATACTGAACTTGAGTAGTAAAGCTGTATGAACGTCTGCTATTATGGCATTTGATTACAAGAATTTTTATATACCTCTCTGTTAAATCTTGAGATCCAAATGCAAAACCTGTAATTTAGAGACACAACTGTCATCCAGAAATTCAGTATATGGGATTAATGTTCTCGGTTGATGTTTTACTGTTTACACCAGTGTAAGTCTTCTGACTTAGGAATAATTATTGTAATACACTATAGTGCTTTATAGGTTCTATTAGAAATATTACCCATTTCCTTTGTTTCAGAACAAAGTCTATGAGTCTATGGAAGGAGGACTATTACCCTAAATTAACAGGCAGAGAAGAATATATTAGGACTCAATGCATTGCCTACAATGTATTTCTTGTAGTAATATACTGGCTAAGCAGTTCAGAGCCTTAAATTTCAGATAAATTATTCTAATTTATTTTTTACTATTGATAATTATATTAGCTATACCAGTTATTTGTAAGAAAAGGTAAATAGACCCAGAATGCCCATTAGACTGTGTCTACCATTCAGGACAAAATCCATTGTAAGCACAGACACATAAAATCAGGTGCATGATTTTATTTCTGATTCCAACGGCTTTTTTAAAGACAAATGAAGGTAAATGAAAAAAGAAAAAGGTGAGTTACTATATGTTTTGAACTATATGAAGATTGTATGGTAAGACTCAATGTTTCAGCCATTAGTTAAGGAAATAATGCTCACTCTTGCAAGTAACCCTAATTAAGTAGTTTTATTTAAGTGAAAGATTATCCTCATAAGTAGAGATTTGTTCTGGATTGTTGCCCCTAAATTACAGTTTTCCATATGCTATTTGATGGCTAAAGGTAAACTTAGTAGCTAATACTGTTCTCCACCATGAGATGTTTATCCTTGTAAACAAAAATATATAAAAAATATGTGAGAAGATGATCTGGAATGGAACATCAGAGGCAGAAGCATATCTCCACAGATAGGGGATAGGCAAGGTCTGTGATTACAAGTCAGGAAGGTCAAATGTGCTTGTTTCCATGCAATGGAATAAAGCATAAAATATTCTGAGGAGAAACTCTACAGGAAAAATTGTTATAATAGTTTCTGTAGTTTGCCATTGAACTGAAGGATGTCCATGGCCACAAGAGGCAGTTTGCTTCAGGACTGTGAATAGCCTTTTCAGAAGGTGCAAGGATAATCTATTTCTTGGCTGTAATTCCGTTCTAGATATTGGTAGGAACCAAGGTCATCCTGGCTGGAAAACTCTTTACTTCTCAGCCCATGTGATGGCAAAGACAGACTCTGTCCTTTGTACTGTCCACTGAATGGTGGCTCTAAAAGAACATGATACCTACCCATTTTCAGTATGTTTTGCAAAAAGCTGTTACTTATCCTCCGCTGACTGTGCACAACCATAGTTCCAGGACCAAGTGGGTACCTACTGTCACTGCAGTCCTGTCCCTAATTTTTGTTATCGATAGGCAATGTATTCAGGAACTGGAAATCTGCTATTCCTCAACATGGTAGAAATGTGTAAGGAAAACAATTTCTAGCCCTGTTCTTGGCATTCAGTGAATTTCTGGGAGCATCCATTGATTCAGCTAACAGCTTCTGAGGTTCACTTCATTTACACATTACCTGCTGTCACATATGTAGAAAAAGCAGCCTTGAAAGCATTGCATGTCTGTATATCAGACGCATCATCCCTCATCTGGTTTTATGATCACAGATAATACTATTTTTCTACAGTAGGCTCGTGTTTTTCCTCCCTTTTTCCACAACTGACTGTTTCTTCCCTTCAAGCTGTTGCCTCTTTCCTTTCTTTCCCTTCTGCCTTCCCAAGAATCTTGGAGAAGACAGTGTTCTGGGCTTTAATTACAGATCCTGGGATCAGAGTAGCCCAGCACTGACTCTCTGATGGGTCTCCGAATAAAGATGTGGTAATGGAAACTATCTGCTGATGATACTTTTCACAGAAGCCTCACCCGCGTTGGCATGCTGGCTATGCCATGCATACAGTCTGCCTTATATAGTCCTCAAAGATATGTGTTTTCACATTGCACCAGCCTTATTGGAATAGAGCTCTTAGCTCTGAACTGAGAAATCAAGTGTGAAATGTGTAAAAAGCTTGTGGATATAAAAGAGAAGACAGCCTCGAGGCCAAGTAAGTTTATTTCTGTGGAAACATTGTCAAACATGGCCTAGGTCTGCAGTGAGAGGCTAAGCTGTAAGGAAAACTGGAACTTACTGGTATAGATCGGAGAAGCATGGAGAAAGGACGATACTGAGGTACCACCCAAATAGGACAACTGTACCTACATATGAGGCTAAGAAATAAATGGGTTGAGATAGGGAAATATTTTCTTTCTCAAAGAAGAGCTAGTTAGTATTGTAAACTTAAGTGAACAGTATCTTTGGATCATAGAGGATGCGAAAATAAATATGAGAGCTGCTTATCTTTAATTTCATGCAAACAAATAAAAGATCTGTTTTCCTTTTCTCAGGGCTGCAGACAGCAAAGATTGTCTTTGTTACCATTAAATATTTTGCAGCGGATCTTAAAAAAATACATAAATCAAAGAGCTATCAACAAAATGTATGCTTTGTTGGGCATATTCACTTGGGTTCTGCTTCTTGACAATAGGACTGGTTTTGGATGTTTTCTCCTGTATATTTAAGAAAGGAGCTCCTGCAGAATATCCCATATATGAATCTCTTAAGTGGCCCTTAGTTCAGCTTAGAAAAAGGCTTCCCTGGAGGTCTTATAAGGGTTGAAGTATGTCTTCTGGGATTTTCCTGGTGCTATAGTAATTTTGTTTGGTGTTTCAGGAGATCTGCAGAACCACATTTCTTGGCATTCTTCCCTAAAGATGGGAAGAAAAGGCTTTCTAAAGAAATATCCCAGGAGATACTATCGTATTGCTGCTGGGATATTTCCCAGTGGTGAAATTTGGCTCCTAGTCCCATTTCCTGTTTATATTAAGAAGGACAGGCTTATTGGCCCAAATTGCCTCCATCGTGACACCTGAGGAATCACCTAAGAGATGAGAACGCTGGATCACACACACTAAAATATGTGGAGTGGTTTGCTCTTGGTGTTGGCCAAAGGCCTGCACAGGCATGCAAGGCAATGTGTTTTGTGGCCTGGGGATGATCTACCCTGAGCCCAGTTCGTCTTTTTTGCAACCATATTGCCCGTGGACACAACACTTTAGCACAAACCAGACATTAAGCCTGTTTCACCTGTTCGGGACAGCTGGTATATACCAAAACTGAACCAGTTAAGCAGTGTGGAAAACAGGTGACTTAGAGCCCGAGTTCAAAGTCAAGACAAAAAGATCATGAAATGTTAATACAGGCAGAAAATTAGAGAAGAAGTGGTGGTGTGGGTAGCACTGTAGTTGTTACAGACACATTCTTTGTATTCTTATATTTAGGCTTTGTATTATTAGGTAAATAAGCATTTTTTCATCTGTGTATTTGATTTGGTATGTTACCAAAGACTATATAAACTAAAAGGCTGCCAATTATAGTTACAGAAAGTTGCAGCAGAATGAAAATATTAGTGCTTAGGAGATTTCATAACTGTCTGTTTCCCTTCCATAGCTATTTTCTGCTGGAAAAATCACAGGCACCAGAGTAGCTGAGCTGAAGGGAAAGTACACCCTGCTGCATAAGACTGTGATAAGGTACAATATTCCTTTTTTAGAGTTTTTAAGTAGCCAAAACATTACATATTTAAAGTCATTTTTCTGCTGATGATGGAGCCTAATTATCATTTAAGGCTTTCTTACAGTGATTGTCCATAAAGAGGAAGCAAGGACACAAGGCTGAAAAACAATATTATTTAATAGGAAGTTTCAAGGTAATTTGGGATATTTAAATACTTGCTTGAACAACATCTTTGTTTTTAATAGAAATATGAATATAATGACAATGGAGGGAAGGACAAACACACAAGTTTCAAATAAAGATGTCTTTGAAAATCATGTAGCCAGAGTTGTAAAATATGAACAGACTCTGGCCTGCTAAGCTGACATCAGAGAGAGCAACTGAAGAAGCTAAAGGCTTGTTTCTAAGAAGGAAAATTAGACACTGTCACATCTAAGTAGGTGTGACTTTTACCCTCAGAGAATATTGACAGTCACATTATGCAGGACTACTCATAAATTTAGAAGGTTAAAACCTTAAGCTTCAAAGTACAAATGAAACTCAGAAGTTAGGTGTAGTAGTTGTGAGTCTGCCCTGCTCTGGTACTTGCTGGAGCAGAGAGAAGAGAAGAGATCACGCTCATAGCCCAGTGCCAGGTTTGAGCAGGGCATGTGTGAGTGGAAGGAAAAGAAAATGGAGGGACAAAGTGGGATGAGATAGTACAGTCGTACTAGGTGAACAGTAGGTCACAGAACAGAGCAGCCCTATTGCAGATGTTTCAATACTACATAAGTATTTGTGACTAATCACTTTGATATTACGTATGGTATACCCATAATCATCAGTAAAATCCGTGTCATGATACTCCTGTTGTATTTCTGTAATATGTATCACAGTATGCACCATAATAACAATATTTTAGCTCAATTTACCTGACAGTCCACATCAAAACCTTTATGGCAGTTCTGCTTGTAAGAAAGCCATGGCTGTTCTGTCACTGAAGCTAAGCCCTAATTTAAGGATTGTAAAACTAATTGAAGTTATACCTGCTTACTTGGGTTATGTTGGGATTTGGTGTGCCTTCTAGCCATCTGAATAGCAGTAAATGCTAAATGATGTAATTTGAAAAGGGGTTCCCAAAATCCTGAAAATACAGTTTTCTTGAAGCTAGCTGAGTCCTCTAGTTTCATCTTAATAAAATGGGGAGTTAGAATATGGCCTTTTTACTCTGTAAAAAGTAATCTGACTTTATTCAGATTACTGCATAGCAAATATTTTTGGCAAGCAAAATTAAAAACAGCCCTCCTAAACCAGTTCAACTCCCTAGAAAATGCAAGAAACATTTTCTTAATGCTCATAACTCAACATATTACGTGCATTTTGGATTAGTTGAGGCCTTCTCAAGGCCTCTACAACACTGATGTTCACTGAGCTGAAGTAGAAATCCAGTAGCTGCTGAACTTGGTTGACATTGAGGCAGTGTTAGTTTGAAACCAGTCTTTGGTTGGAAAAAATACAAGCATATTACTGGATATTTTATTTTATATGTCTATATAGCATTCTTTTATATAGAACATTATTTTATGTAAAGACAATTCCTTTGTATGTATGATAAGTGGAATATGGCCTGAGGGAAGACAGGACTCAGCTGTCTTTTCTGTCACACACAAAACTACTGTAAACACCATGCACCAAAACCATGAAAATGTTAGATGGCAGATTATATCTCTCATTCTTTCCATAGTTCTCATAGGAGTACGAAATTGCCATGCTTCTGCAAGAAAGTCAATCAGAGAGAATCATGTCATATTCTTTAGATGTAGTCACGTGTCAAAGCAAAACACCAACACATGAATGCGTACCAATTCCCACGGGTAAATTTCTCTTACTGATAAGAGAAATCAAGGGAAATCTATTACCAAAAATTTATCATGATCACCAGTATATTTTAAGGACTTTTCAGACATCAAAAGTGGGATTCACTTGTCCCTATGTTAACATCAGCAGGCACACATATCTGAACTAGGTATCTAGAGTCCCTTAACGGTTAATAGAAAGAAATAGGGACCACACACTTCCTCCTTATACAGACATCTGCAGGTGTCTGGTTTTCTCCATTGGCTATAACGAGAGTCCTGATGATAGATCCAGTATGTGTGTATATTCTTTTCCTGCAATGAGCCATTCACAGAATCATTACCACTTTTTACTTTTCAGTTCTTCACCCTTACATGTGCAGTACAGTTCTGTGGATCAAGAACTTTTTTTTTTTCACTTATTACAGTTGAATTTCATCTCTTTCCTAATAAATCCCCATCTGTCCCAGTGCTGTTACAATGCCATGTGGAAACATATGATGCCAGATGAGGTCTTCAAGCTGTGTTTGTTCTTCTTTCCTTTAGTCACATACAAAAATCTCAAGGAGAAAGTCTTATGCACCTTAAGCAGCGCAGAACCCTGTAACATCTGTGCCAAATGATTACAACTGATCTCTCCAATATACAATGAATTTGTCTAATATGATGAATGCAACTAGTCTGTGTGCAGATAATTTCCAAGGCTGTTGCTAGAGTACCCAAAGTGTATAGTGTGATCCTTTGTTTAGTGTTAAATAGTCCTTTATTTCTTGGTTTCAGTTTTGCACAATTTGGCATTCTGGAAAGCTGTGAGATAACATCTTTGATACATTTCTTCAAAGTGCTATGTGCTTTTGAGTTTATGTTTGCTGCACAGCTGAAATTCTGGGAGCAGGCTGCCATCTCGTTCTGGTGCTGTCTCACCCATCCACTTTGCAGTGAGGCTGCATCTAAAGCTGATGTACCTGAGCTCATATTTGGCCCCTGAAAACCCATTTGGTCACACAATCATGTGGCCCAATTGTAATTTTTTATTTTTATTACCTCAATTTAGGGACCTAATAAGAATATTCTGATACACCAACCTGTAAGAAAGTCAGGTAATAATGATAGTTCATTGACAGTTTGGGAATCTCACCTTTTTAAGCCTATGTTAAAGTATGAATCATTTCACAAATTCAAAAGCTGCCACATCAGACTTGGTAAGCCCACTTTTGCACTCATGTGATTCTAGATGTGTACATTGCGTGGATTTCAAGTTATTTCTTCATTGTCTTCAATTCAATTTAAATCTTCACATCACAAAATACTGTTGGCAACTATGGTGAGCAAGATCTGGTCTAGATTCAACACTCAGTTCTTGTTTCTATTTTTATCTTTTTATTATCTTGAAAAAAATCAATACTAAGAATTTTGTTTTTATGGAAGAACTTTTTTAAATGTAATTTTATGTAAAATTTTATGTTTTATGTAAGAAATGTTTGAAATGAATGTGTATTACTGCAACCAATTATATTTTCTCCTAAAACACCGTACATTCTGTTGGACTTAAAGAAGATCTAAATATTGTTTAGAAATTTGTGTTGATAAGTCAATTTATTTTTCCCCTAAAAAGTTACTGTGTGAATACATCACATATGAAGTTATTTGTTCGTGATAAAGGTACACTCTTGTTTCCTGTTGAAGTCTGTGGTTTCTTATTTTCTGGTATAAAAAAGGAAGTGGTTATTTAAGTAGAAATGTTGCACAAAACAAAACTTCGTCTGCTATATTATTTCAGCTTTGTTTATGCAATATAGTCAGTTGCATATATTGTGTTTTTATAGTTACCATCTCAACTCTGTTCAATGTGATTTTTTGTTTTGGTTGCTAAGTCATAAATGTAATCTTAGAACTAAAATTTATGTATAGAGTTTCTCAATATGTGAGATTTTTAATTCCTTTGTTTTAAAAAAATTAAATTGCATTATATTTTTAATTAATAAAGGCAAGTGATAAAGTTCTTTATTCTTACACATAATGTGTGACTAATTTTGGTATACCATTACACAAAAGTTCTAATGTAGTAATATTGAGAAGACATAAACAATGATTTCTATAGCATGAATAATAGGTTTATATGTTGTGCATTGTATATGAAATGTCATATTGTAGTTCCCTTTAAGACTTTTCCATAATAATCAATGTATTTCACTAACAGGCTTTAACACCTGTTATTTAGCTATCATCACATAGGTTCCTAAGTATATCATGAATAGCAGTCTCCTAACAAGGGCAGAATATTACAGTTTGTTGTTTCTGTGAAGCTAGGCTTCAGTGATACAAGTCAGATCAGATAACTGTTCATATCTACAAGCCTTATAATAAGCTTCCACAGAAGTCCACAAGTGTATTTGCAGCTTGTGTGTCATTAAATGAGTTACTTCAGGTACTGGTAACACTACAGCAACAGCAACATGCAGTTCAGCACTGGGTAGGTGTCTTGGCGTTTCCTAATAACATAGAGGTGTTGTGTAGCCCAGGCTGGGTCTTGTCCTGGTGAATACTTCCCTGCTGCTGGTCCCCACGCTGATTCAGATCTAGCCTTTGGCACTTCTTAGGATAAAACGCATTCCCTGTCTCTTCGCTGGTTCTAGGAGGTGCTAGACAATTAAATTAGACTAACTAACCGTCTTTCATATGGTTAAAATTAGATGAGATGAACCCTACCCCAGCTCTAGGATGCAGAAAAAAACCCTCACATCATATTCCCCTGCTCTCATGGCATCACAGAACACTTCAGGTTTGAACAGCCCTCAGGGGATCTGTGGTCCAACCTCCTGTTCTAGGTAGGGTCATCCAGGAGGTCAGACCAGATTATTCAGGACTCAATCTCATCTTGAAAACCTTGAATTAAATGTTATAGGTAAGTAAAGAAGTATAAACACAAAGCTTATGCTTCTCATTGGCTAGTTCTAACTTGTTTCTATTTAATGTAGCTTGCAGGAATCTGAGATCCAGCTGTTGCAGGAAGCCAAACGTCTTAGCGTGGAACTGGAACAACAGCAACATGAACTGGAAAAAGCAGAACAGTTCCCTGAAGAATCTTCCAGTGAAGTTTCCCAAATAAGGCAACAACTCCTTAGTTGCCAAAATGAATACAATGCTATTAAAGAAAGAGAGTATGAAGTTCAGTTCAAGATGGAATGGTAGGTGATAGTGGTGAAATGCTGCTAATTTTATAATTTTATCTAGAAAGATAATAACCTAGAATATAATACAATCTCCTCTCCATCTTAGATGGACACATTTCGTGATGGCGGTTGTTAAACGAATTGACACAAATTTTCTCTAGTAACAGCAACATTTCAGTGATTAATCAAATTACCCTAGTGCGAGATTTGTAGATAATTTTAATATTAGAACATGCTATGGTATCCTTTATGTTTAGGTAGGCAAAATTAACAATTCTAGTCTAGGATTCCTTTAGTACAAACAGTTAGTGTCTCAGAGACCTGGTGGCTGGGATTTTATGGAAACAGTGTCATAAATAGACTCAATGCTATTTTTAACATCAGAAGTAGAGTTTATTCAAGTTTTTCTATTCAGGTTATTTAAAGGAGGAGAAGTACTTGTATATTCTCATGTTGGAAAAATTAGAAATTTGCTGTGAAAGAAGTGAATACTTAACACTTCTATAAAAATGAAAAAAATCCAGAATAAGCTTGATATTGTTTATATTTTTATTATCTGCATATATGAGTGTGTTGTACTTGAAGCTTTTACAGTAAAATGGCAAACAGTACTATTACATTTTTAAAAATATGTACCTGTGGAGATGAACTTAAGTTTTCATTTTTTGGAGTGTGTGCTATTTTTGCCCATCTTCAGTCCAGCCATAGTGTAGTTGGCATATATAAATCCAAATAAATAATGTCAGCAGGTCAGCAGTTAAAACTATTTTTCTGCAAGGAGAGCAGAGGCACTGTACAAACTGCATAGAACAAATTTTTCTGGCAGTTCTTTCTTGATTTTTTTTTAGAGCCAAATGTTTGCTCTAAGAGAGAAAGAAACTTGAGAAAGAAGCAAATTGGGAGTGGGAGAAATAAAGAAACATGGAAAGCATCTGGAAAAAATTATTTGCTATGAGATAACTAAGCAACATGAAGTTTCCTGAAATAATTAGTAAATACAGAATTTACTGCAATTTCCAAGCAGTCCAGAAATGAGCTCTTCAGAATATCATGCTTGTTACACATTTGCCCTCCAATCTTGCGACCAATTTTCACAATTTTGCGTAACTTTTCAAAAAAATTATGGGGTTTTATATGTTTAGGGGATATTTACTCATACTCTATTTTCTACCTCTAGTCAAAAGGAGATTTCTGTCCTGTAGGTCCTGTACAAAATGCAGTATAGGTACTGTTTCAATTACCCTTGCACATTTACTGCATCAGTTCTTATAAATGCATTGAATATCCTATCTTGCAGATTAAAAATACACTTTTTGGGTCAGTCATACTATGAAAAATGTTCTTTCACTTTAATAAGAAACTTCCTCTGCTTGGTCTTATATATTGCATGAGATCAAAACCAGCTGTACAGTCTGACCAGAGGTCCATATGGCGCAGTATCTAGCGGCGACCGAAAGTGCAGCCCCCAGCCATTCGTGATGCAGGGATTTCATGAGCCAAATACAGTCCTTTGTATTTAGGAATCCTCAGCTGACCCCTCTGCCTTGAACTTCTCCTGTCTCTTCCTCAACTATTTAAACTTCTGGCATTGCAACACCCTGAGCAACAAGTTCCACAGATTTAACTACACAAGAACTGCCACCTCTTGTCTTTTTTGAACCTGTCTCCTACCAGCTTCATATCATGCCTTGTAGTTCTTGTACTCAATGAGACAGTGAACATGTGATCCTCTCTTCATCTTCACAGCTTCAGGATGGTTTGATAGACCACTGTAGTACCCCTCCCCCTGCCCCTAATTTGTCAGCTTTCTAAACTGGAGAGCTACCGAGTATTTAATTGTTCCTTGTTTGGAATCTGTTTCATGCCTGGTGGTAGCACTGGGTCTTGGGCGCATTGGGTATGGAGTGAGGAGGATGTGCCTTGGTGGTGTGTGGATTTGTTTACTGGGAGGGAAGACACTGCTTTCCAGAAATGAAAGGGATTTTAGTGTTGGAGTAGTCTAGAATAAACAGGACTGGTAGAATACATATCTATGTGGGTGAGTGAATAACAGTGGGGAAATGAGCTATGAAGAAAAACAGATAATGGCTGTGAATCCATGTTTGTCAAGAAGGACAGGTTTGGTGACTGTGGCAGGAAGTGAAAACGAATGTCTAGAATAGAGTTGCGAGTAGCAGATGATCTAATAGTAACATTGATGTAAAATGAAGATCTGTATGCTTGATGGCTTTATACAAATAATAAAGTGGTGTCTTCTTAAATGTCTGTGTGCATGGGCGGTGTCACAAAGGGGAAGCTGTATCAAAGATATTTTAAGTTTGCCATTAGGTGACTGCTTGATTTCTTTCAAGGATAGAAACTCACGGTCCAACCTTTCTTGGCCCTTGATCTCTCTGGAGCACAGTTTCTCTTGTTGTCCAACTGTGTTAATCCAGTCCCAGCTGTGCTTGGCACTTAAAAGAAAACTTCTCTTTGGGAATTATGACTAATGGCTGTTTAGTCTGAAAACAAACACATTGCTTATTCACCTTCTTATGTACAGAAGGCAGGGAACATGGAGGGGAAAAACTTTTGAAGAGAATATCTGTGTCTCTTATCTATGTCTTTATCATTTTCTTAAAAGTCTTGTATCTTGTCTACTCAGAAATACTGCTGAGCCGGAAGAGAGAGCGAGCCTCTGCAGGTCTTCTGCTTCCCTGTTTCTGTAATCCTTTCTTTCTCTCAAACATCTCTCCAGTCTCTGCTGCCTTTACTAACACTGCAGGGCCTCAGTTCACTTTCTCTGATAGCTAAGGGCACTTAGCACCCTTTTGGCACTCAGATTCAAATCTGACAAGAGTAAACTTTTTATTTTGAAGCATCATATAGATGTACCATAACATTATCAAAGTTATTTTTTGTCTCAAGGTTCCTTAGTATTCTATGTTCTCTTTTCCATATTTCATTTCCTATTTGCTTACCTCTGCAAAGTTGGGTTTTTTTCCAGATCAGATAACTTTTTCAACAGCTGAGGGTGGTATTTTATCTTCTGTTTTAATTTAGTGTTCCAATCAGTATTCAACATTCCAAGAGTAAATTTAAATTGCTTTCAGCACTGTAGTATCAGGAGGTTTTCAGAACTTTTTTCATAGCTTGAATAAGTACATGAGGTATTTAGAAGCAGCTCTGACGTGCTTTAGCTGTTGGGGAAGTCACTCTGAGGGTGACTGCATGGGTGTGGTGTACTCCCATTGTCGGTGTGTGCCTCTCCTTCCCGTTTGTGTTCCTGTTCTGCTGTACGGCTGTACTGGGTTTGGTGCTAGTGTGTCTGCCCACGGGCTCAGCACAGCAGAGGAACAACCGTTCAAAGGATTTTCCTGAGATTATAAGGTTTGGGCTACCAACCGAAAGTCAGAGCTGACTCCAGGAGTATTCTTCCTTTCCAAAACTATTAGGCAAGTGAAATAAAGTAAAAGGAAAAATAGCGATCCCAATTCAGTTCTGGTGCAATTGGATTCAGAGCCATGAAGTTTCTTCATATCACTGGGACTGAACAAGCCTTAGTAAATATGAATATAGACCGACAAATCAGGTTAGCACAAGAACAAGGAGAGGATCAATGTGATCAGCAAGGATTTGTTCTAGCTTGAGGAAACTTTTCATTTTAATGTCTATGTAAGGCTTAGAGGCCTGATTTGTGAGACAAAATCAGCTCAAGAAGAGCTGCTTTGCTTTATCAACAATAGTTCGTTCCTGAGAAATAATAAATTTATCATCTAAATTATCAGCTAAACTATCTATTTAGAAGTAAGCAATTAATTTGTAATGAAATTATCTGTAACAAGAGTTTGTGAGGTTGAAGAAGCCTTTTGAAAACAATTTTATTTTAAAGCCCAGGCCCAGTCTACAGCCCTCACAGTCATTTGTGCAGGAGCAGAATGGCTGTTCACTTGCTGCACGCAAGTCAGGATTGCAAAACAGTGTGTTCTTGTAG
The DNA here is from genome assembly GCF_000699245.1 of Pterocles gutturalis. Lineage (NCBI taxonomy): Eukaryota > Metazoa > Chordata > Aves > Pterocliformes > Pteroclidae > Pterocles > Pterocles gutturalis. Next base: position 48,491 of record NW_010102177.1, read on the forward strand.
AAGCATTGCAAATATGGAAAATTATTTCAGTGCTTGTAATTATTTCAGGATTAGTCACTCAATAATTAAAAAGTAAAAAGTTGAGCTTTTGTCCATAGTTTTTCTAGTAAAGAATTAGAAATCGTAAGTAAAATAAATTGAGTTACAGCTGAAGTTGTTATCGACTAGTGACTGCATTCTCTGGTAGATAACTAATTACAGCTAAGAGCCCTACAGCTTGTCAGCTGTGATATCTTCTACTTGTGGTCACTAGATTTTAGTTGTGAGGTGCTGAACACCTTCTGTGGATTCCTCAGCAATCCTACCTATGTGCCAGAGTAGCCGAAGGAGTTTGCTTTCTTGCATGATGGGATTCGTAATGAGAACAACGTTCTGGCTATTTTGTGAGCTGAGGAGCTGAAATGGACTGCTGTTGAAAACTACCACTAGATTTCCTAATCTCTCTGACTTAATTTTTTTATTTCTCTGTCGGTTTGCAGCTGTAGACATCTCTCAGGGAAAAGTCTGGAATGTATTTTCATTAACAGTCCAATTTTCCAAGTACTTTTTTTTTTAACTCATTACATCTGCATCAATGATAACTTTTCAAGTACAGTACTGCCATTAAGCTTCATGAAGATAAGTAAAGCAACATGAGAAACATTTGCAAACATTAATGCTTAAACTTAAGAGTTTACCCTTTTAATTATGTTGTTATAGGGATAATAATGTTAATAATAAAAACCCCATGATGTTGAAAAATACACTCATCAAAGAAGGGCTATGAAACAATGGGAATTATAAATGCCTAATGCCAGTTGCAGCTATTTTGTTTGTTGTTGTTACTGATGTCTTTTATAGGCAGTCATGAGACTGATATCCATATATCACAGATTACAAGATTCAAATGCTAAATGGAAAGACTAGATTTCTCTGCTTACCTTACATTTAGCTTCGGTGTCCGTATAGCTATTAAATCAGAGACTCAAAATCTTTGAAGAATCGTGTTTGATTTAGTCATCTGATTTAATCATCCTGGTCTCCCTTTAGAGTCAACAGAGAGGATTATGTTACCTTCAACCAGTAATTTATCTCATCCTAAAACAGGTACCTGGGATGTCAGATGACCTGCCCTTTGGTGGTTCCTGTTTTTATTCCTGACAGTGAGGAGGCCTGGGGATGTTGGCATAGGGGTACCTGTCTAACTGTTGGATATGGGGACCTGGACCAAACTCATTACTCAAAAGGGAGAGATTTAACTTCTTTCTTTTTCTCCCTTTTTGCTTTTCACACCTTCACTGTTTTTTGTGTGGAAGTGGTTGGTCTGCCAACTCTTAAGGTAGTTTAATGTGGTGCTTGCCATTTAGTGTTGCCTCTGTTTTTGTCACAGAAAATGAGGTGTTCAAATTGTTTTGCTTCTGCTGGATGGAAAAGTCTTTGTTGTGAAACTGGAATGGCTCCACAGGAATCTGTCCTCATGAGTGAGGAATGTTGACAAAAGAAAAACAGTGTCAACTTTGGTCTCCCTCCTGATTTTTGGGATTGTTCTTTTGATCGTCTGGCATGATATTAAAGAGGGCACAGCACGGACTGATGACGAGCAATGCAGTACCTCTTTAATCAGTTTGCACAGGACTTATTTAATCAGTTTTTGTGGCAGTCAAACAGTTATGGGTGTCTGTGCAGAGTGGACTTTCATTATAATTAGTGTGATGATGCCAGTCCCAAGGAGTCCAACTAGGAATTCTGCCAAAACGTGTTGGGAATATAAATTGTCCTTGTTAACTTATTTATACACTTAGACAACCTGTGGGTAAGTTAAAACATTGTGTTTGACCCACATGGCACTCCAACACAGTATACTCAGTTGCAGCTTATGGGCACAGCACAGAGGAGGGGACCAAAGATGCTATCACAGAATTGAAATAGCTCCGTTTTCAATGCAGGTTGATCCCTGTGCTATCCCTCATTGACTTTAAACAGTGGATCATAAAAGAAGTAGCTCCTGAGCTCCATTGCATCAAAGAAGAACTCACCTTATGGTGTTTCCTTCTACTCGCTTGTACTTGCACTGTACACCTGAAAAATACTCCCATGTCTTTCTGCATTTTTCTATGCAGTTTCTTAAGTTATAATAGATTTTCTAATTGAACTTTTTTTATAATTCTTTTTTTTTGGGGGGGGAAGACTGATCTATATTCAATTTTTTCTTTGAATTTTTTTTTTTTTTTTTGCAAACTCATTCACTCAGTGGGTGTTTAAACACTTTGGCATTCAAATTAGTTTTTAGACTTATCAGTCCCTGTAGATTCATACTTGTAGTCTGCCCATACAAATATGCATACATGCTGTACATCAATATCTGTGCCTTTATTTTCTCTTTTCTCTTCATCTGAGCCTTTTTTTTTTTTTTTCTGAATTGCAACACCACCCACCCAGTTCACTTTTTTGTCTGTTTTCTCTCCTTGACTGGAAAGATGTCACCTGAGACTTCCAGGTATAAGCTTTGCTCCTTTTCTTGGAGGACCAAGATGTAAGAAACAATTGGAGGAACCTTAAGTCAAGACTGATAAAGAATTGAGCATAAAATTTCAGGCAGGATCCTCCATGAAGCTGCCAACTAGGAGAGTGATCCCTCTCCCCATGATCACCAGCTTCTGAAACCTGAACCACCACCATGCAAAGTCTTGGGCTGCCTCTGAAGGGTTTCAGAGAAAAAAGAAATACTAATCAGCTGCCTCTCTTCTGTATCAACCACATTCAGAAGCAACTGTAATAGCTGCTTCGGGTAAGTGGGGCTGCCCCTGGACCCCCTTGCCACAGTTTATAGCTCTAAGTGACACACCTGTTTCACGAAATCCTGTTCCCTTCTGGTAATAATCCACTTATTTAAAGAGTTAGTTACTCTAACAGGCTGCCCTGAGTCTCAAGGAGGCCTGACCAGCACATCCTCCATCTGGAGTTACAAATACCAACTTAAGTGTTGAAGTTGGTTCTTTGCTATATCTAGGACAGAAGATTTGGTTGCTTCACCTGTTCCTCAGCTGCAATCTTTACTTCTTCATAGCCTGAGACTCAGCAATGTCATCATAGGTACTAATTACATTGCAAGAGCCTGCCTCCTTGTTCCAAATCAATAGCACAGGGACTTAAAATTTAAGTTCAGTTTGGTTGTGACGGCATGCACACTGCTGTAGCCCATTTACCTTCTGTGGGTGCAGAATTGTTCTGTGCATGAGCTGGGGACATATTGATGTATTTCTTCGCTAGGGCTAGTATTTTATATTTGTCAGTATTTACCTACCCACCACCAGGAAGCTCCCTATTGTAAATCTAACAAGCTCGTTGGTTCAGCTTCACTCTTGTAGTCACTCCTTCATCTTTCTCAGGGTGACATTACCAAAAATCCACCCAGAAGTTCTAAGAGATTTCTTATTTTTTCCTTTCCTCCTTCTGTCCTCCTTTGGCATCTATCTCTATTGTTGCCTGAAATAAATTGCAACATAGTTTTGGATTTAGGCTAAGATCACCGTGGCTGTTCACCTTAGTTTTCTACTATACCTCATCGTCTTGGTTTACATCCCCTGTCACTTTTCAGGATATTTTTTTCCACAGGAACCTGTTGAGATCTGAGGAGCTTCTCTTACAATTGTTTACAGTGTGAATGTGTTCATGATCAATCACTCAAAGGAAGAAAGTTTATCACTAGCAACTGAATTTTCTTTGGTGTGTGATGTCTTTGTGGATATTTATAACCCACCTACTCTTTCCTTTTGCCTCAGTTCCATGTTAAAATTTTGTTTTCTGAGGTTGTGAGGACCTGTGGGTGCCTTCTGACCTGTTATACTCTGCTAGTATAAAGACAAGGGGTATGAGTCATGAATGTGTCCCTGCAGGAGGTGGTAAGACTAAGAATCAGGTTCAAAAGGTTAGACGTGCACTGTAGAAAAAACCTGTATATGTACGACCAGTCTTGCAGGACTTCCAGTTACCAGTCAGCAACCTTCCTTTATATGTGGATACCTTTTGAGTCTCCCTGATGATAATTCACCATACATTTTAGTTTAACACAAGATAAGCGTCCATACTTCATATTGTTTGGCATATTAGTAATATGTTTAGCTCTGTTTTGATTTTCTTGTAGTTTGCAAGAAGAAAAAAGGCTTCTGGAGAATGAATATGAAAGAATTCCAAAACAAAGGGTAAGTATGAAACATAGGAAAAGCTATGGCTTATATTCTGACATCTAACATAAAAACATAAATGAAAATATTTTCACAGTGTGTAGCTCTAGAATTTTTTAAAATCTGGATTACATAGAAAAATCAAGAGGTAGATTTTATAGGAGAGGCTATATTGTATCATTCCGGTTTGATAACTCGAGGGCAAGCAGTGAATGACTGATTCAAACAAGATCTGGATTTTCTTAACTTTACTCAACAAAATTTTTTACTGTATTCAGCAAATGGATACTGCATATAAAGATAGCTGCAGGTTTTTCATTCTATGATGTGAGTATGGAAAACACATTTGCCGTCATAAATCCTGATGGATATGTGCAATTTTGTTGAAAATAAAGTTCTGCTGATATTGATAAAAGTAACACACAGCTGGTAAAAAATTATGTTTCATATCTGTTGAAAAAAAATGTTATCTTCATTCAGTGTTAATGATTCTATAATATCACAAGCCTGCAAAATGTAAAAGGGAAGATTATCTGATCTTTTTACTTCATTTCTAAAGGATGCAGATAAGAAAATTAAACAGTTGAAAGAAAGTTGTGATGAGCTCTGCAAAGAAGTAATCCAAAAGAAAGCAGAAATTAATGCAATAAAGGAAGATGTTTCGGCCAAGCAAAACCTGATGTTAACAGACAAGAAAGAAGTGGAAAAGCTTCTGGAGATGCAGGCTAATTTAAAAGTAACACAAAATTAAGTGTGTGTATGTATATCTGTGTGTGTATGTGTATATGGGTATGTGTGAGGAAATGGTGAGTCTTCTGGATGTTGTTTGTCATTCCAAATTCATTAGATGCCATTACATTATATATTACATCATTTTTCATGAGCATGAAACATGCTGCTGCGCCATATCCATTATTACTCCTTTAGGAAATAATAGTAGTCATGGTTTTCATTTAAAAAGTTATTTCTATAATGACTTGTTTGCTATGTGGTGTTATTGTCAGCTGCTCTAACATATGCTTAGATCCATGTTCATACAGATTTATGCTGGCAATTAAAAAACATACCTATGTCTTTGCTGCTTTCCTTCCCATGGCATAGATAACATAATCAGATGTATTAATAATATTCACGCTTGATTTTTGTCTTGCAGACATAATGAAATGGTAAATATCATAATGTTTAGTTTCAAAACTAGTGGCTACAATTCCCTGGGACAAGCTCAAGTAATTTGAAAATATGTTTCTTGTCCTTTTTCACAGCAGTTCTAGATGAATATTGCTTCTATGAAATCACAACAGATTTTGAGGCTATCAATCTGAACTTTCTGTTTTGTCACTAGGATGAGCTAGTTAACATCCTTGGTGTTCCAGCACAACTTGGAAAAGAAACTGAGAAGCTGAATCGGAAAAAAGAGTATGCCTTTAGTAAATAAATACATATACATAAATATACATGTATGACTTATTTTCATCCATTTGTTACAGCGATGGTTGATCATTGTTGTTGATTAAAGCTAGGATCGACATTTTAAAAAGCATCTATAATCCACTTAAAATCCATGCACTGTAATGAAAAATATAGTATATGCAGTGAAACATTTTAAATTTAGGTACAACAAACCAAAAATTAGAGCAAGGCTTGATCAAAAATTGCTTAACCATCTTACTGTGCTGCATTACTATATATCAGATCTACTTGGTAGATTTTTAATGGAAAATAATATTATCATGTAATGCAGAGATTAGGCTTTTTTAAAGTTTCTCGTCCTCAGTGACTGTATATTAGCTTATCTCTGTTGTCCTCAGTGAAACTAGCAGCTTTCACAGCTAACAGTCTGGCCTGAGCTAAATAATCGTTCTCCCTTGATACTTCTGTACCAGTTTTTCAGTCAGAGGTGCTTTGCTGTAAGCTCCTGATGTGAATTCTGGTCTCTAATATTTCAACATGGAAAACGTTAAGCCAGTAGCCAGCCTTTTCTTTCTCTCTTTTGTATAGTTGGGGGTTTTGTCCCCTGAAGCATGACATGTGCTGCTTTCTGTATGTGTAAAATCTAATTAGCACTATGCAGCTTCAGCCAGGTCACTCACAGACCCAAGTGCCTTCCAGATGAATGATGGTTTTTTGTGTCCTATTTGGGCACGTGGTTACACTGAAGTTTTTGTGTCTCCTGCTTCCAGTCTCTATTTGTAATACAGAAATTGTTTGACTATGTTAAATTTCTCAGTGTTAAAACTTGTATAATGGTTTTCTTCTACGTTTTCCTCAAGACTCTGCTTGGTGGAACTCTGCTATCATAAAGATAAGAAGTTTTTCCTATAAAGTTACAGAGAAGCAATTTTAAAAACCGGGTGCATTGTGTAGATTGTTATTAATTTAACATTTAAATGAGTCTTTCTACTTGTGTTGCATCACAGAATGAACTAACTAGTATCCAGCCTTGGGAATAATATTTAGAATTGTCACACCCATGTGCCTAGTAATTTTGTCAGAAATCAGTTTACTAGAAGTCTTTTTAATACTGTCATGGTGGTGCTAAGCTCCCTGTTACTCCCATGGCCATCCCCAATTTTATTGTTGAACTGTATTGGCATTTGAAGATTTACACTGTATGCAATCCACTTTCAGACATATAATGTAAATAGTTGTGGTGCTGAAATTATTTTTCTTCTCCACAAAAACTGTCAACTTACATTTGTGCATTTAAATACGCATGCGGAAATGTTAACCGCTACTGTTTTGTTAAAATATACCCACAGAGATGCAGAGAAGAAGAAAGAAGCCCTTAATGACCAAATAGAAGAGTTGAATGGTACCCTGAAAGCCATTGAAAAAAGGACTGCAGAGATTCTGCAAGAAAAAGAAGATGTGATGAAAGAATTTGATGGGAAACAAATTTTGCTAGAAAGCAAAGAACGAGAATGCATTACTTTGACAAAATTAATAGAAATTAGCAGAGAGAAGGAGTCAGCGGTCCTATCAGACAGGTTGGAGCAGTAGACATAATCCATGTCGTATGAGTGAACAATGTTCTGTTCTCAAAGATCTATTTCTTTTTTCTGATATCTTGCTTATGTTTTCAAGTCTTATGCTGCAACCAGTGTGGACTAGAAATTATCAAGCTTGGTTTTGACTTCAGAAATGTTTATATAAACTACTGGAATCTAGGAGCTGGCTTGAAGAAGAACATCAAAAAGCATAAGCATTTGATAAAATCCTGGGAGAGTGAAACTGGATTTTGCTCTGAAAGGGAAATCTTTTGGAGGGTTTCTCTCTCCAGGGAAAAAATCTTTTTCTTCTGTGTAGCCCACAGAAAGTAAATTGAGCAAGAAAAAAATATGTCGGTATTTTCATTTTCAAATAAGGATTATAGATTTCTGCACCAATTTCAGTGGGGACTGGTTATTCATCTCCTCAATATTCCCTTGAATTACGAGTTTATATACACTTGGTAAAGTAAAATAAGCTGTTAGGTTGATTGCAAACTTCAAATGATTCTTTCTTTGCAGAGGAAGATGTGTATTTGTAATAATAACCATAAGCTCAGGAACAAGGCTTTTGCCTTTAAAGTTTTGTATTATAGTGGCACTTTAAATTGAGATGTTTCAGTGAAGCAAACATATAAATATTCCCTCATACTAAAAAATATGTTTTCTTTTTCTTATAAGTAATAGTTGCTCTGGAATTTTTAGCATATTTAGAACAGACTGTGAGACCTCATTGACATAATCAGTAATATTATAATTGTTAAAGTTCTAAAAATGCTACCTTTTTAGGTAATTTATTTCAGTAGTTTGTGAGTTTATTTTGCTGCTCAGCCCTAATGATGCAGTACTCAAAACCCATTAAAATGATCATGCCTGTTTGTATACATGTCTTGGTCAAGCTACCTGTTTCTAAAATTCTGTGTCTATCTATACAGAGGAGTTCTAGGTGATAATTTAAATAAGTGTGTCTTGGAGAAAAAAAAGCAACATGATATTCTCATTCAGAAGCAAACACAGAAAGACACAGAACTGAGAAATTTAAAAAAGATGGAGTTACAACTGAATATGATTTATGGTTCCCTGGAACAAGATAAGTCACGACATAAAAGGCTCAAATTAGAGGTCTGTATGAATGCATTGGTCATAAGGATTATAAATTTTCTTGCAAGAAATCTGTCTGTGAAATCTTTTGGCTGGTCCTGAAAGGGGAAAAAGAAGACTGCTTTAAGTCTTAGGCATATAAAAGTGTCAAGAGCGTTGCTACAACTAGCAAAGAAACCTTCAGGTGCTATGGCTGTAATAAAAATACTGCATCAAGATATATTTGGACTATTCTTAAGAAGTGGATTTTAAGTGGGAGCACCCCATTAAGGCAAAGTAGGAGATTATATTGACACTGTGGTGTCATGTCTTCCTTTAAAGCACTGTGGAATTGTGGTCGTTCATGAGTGAAATAATACGGTCACTTGCCCATTGGCATCAAAGAAATTTCTATCAGAACAATAGAGCTAGGTGCTCCCTGGCTCCCAGATGACGAAAAGATACATCTTTTAAAAATTTGAAGGTTGTTTGTACATTACTGTAGATAATATATAATGTATTTAACATTATTCCAGGGGCAGGAAACTATCACTATATAAAGTTTGGTATTAAATAATATGAAATAATTCCCTGTCTTCTCTTTGTTTCCACTCAAATTTCACCTTTCTCATTTCCTCCCTGCATTAGTATTTCACCCATTCCTCTTCCCATACTGATTTACTCTTTTCTGTTTTATTTGTGCCTTCTGCTATGCTGATTTTGCAGGGCAGTCTCATTCTGCTTGTCTATTCAAACACTTCCTTTCTTTGCTCCTTCCAATTCTTTCTTAAAAATTAGCGTTGTCTATAACTTTTTCATATTCCCTTACTCTCATCACTGGTTCTTCCATTATCTCTTTCTTAAGCTTTTCTCCTATGCTAGCTCCTTCCTTAGTCTAAATTGTAAGCCAGTCTTATAAAATTAATCTTGCTTAGTCAAGTGGATATATTTTCACAGGACTTGATGTTTCCTACCTTGACATAGTGTCCTTGAAATTTTTCTTCTTCCTTCTAAGCAATGCAGGGCAGAAAAAAGTCTAATTTATATTTACATCACCATAAAGTTTAAAAAAATAACTGTATGATATCAAAACCCACACATACTTAGTTTTGCCATTTAAACAACTCTAAACATTACTCAATAATATTTAATATTATTAAATAATACATTTTTTTTTCTGTCTCCCCGAAATTCCTCCTGAATTCACATTTGCATTAATTACCTAGTAATATAAGCCCACTTGGGAGGAGGGGGGAAAGCTCTATAAGTACACAAAAAAGTTTTAGATTGAGTTTCTTAAAATATTGATTAGAGGCCTGACTCATATTCCAGACTTTGGTCTTAAAGCTAATACTAAGTTTCTGCTCAGTATCAGCTAAGAGAATCTGGGAAGTGGTACTTTTTTCTGTGTTCCTATTGAAGATTGTTCAAAAAGATGTAATGCTAAAATCAAATGCCATAACTCACCGATGGCTGTGGTTAGAGTTCACTGCCTTGGGTGAGATCCAAACCCAACCCAACCCCTTTACACTGTGTGAAAGGCAAGAGACCTGTAATGAGACCCTTAAAGGTGAAGTTGCGTTGCAGAGGATTCCCTTAGGGCTGATGCTAGGCTATACTATAGGCTTTTATGGGTGTTACAGGGAGCAGCATTGCTAAAGAGAATGCCAGCAGAGAGAGAAGTGGAATTCTCTGCTGCATTTTACTCCAGAAGTTGCAGGATGCTACCCTAATGCAAACAGGCCATGGTAATATAGCTGTTTTAACCTATCTTCCCCATACTATGTGTTTTCTCTGATTCCTTTCATGGTTTTTTTAGAAGAGCAAATGTGAAACCACCTCTGCTCTGCAGCATGGTCCGTTCAAATGCAGTACTGGAGTATGAAAGGCTAGAGTGCCAAGTTCGATTCGGCTTGGCTTTTGCTCTCTGGAGACTATTTTAATTTAGAAGACTAAGGATCACACTTCGGAAAAGTTAAAATATTTTAAGTAGTTGTAGTTCCTGTAACTACTTAAAAACCCAGATTTATATTTATTCAGTGTGATTCCAAGTAATCACAAGAATTAATTACTAGTATGAAAATGTGATTGCAGAAGCAGCAGTACACCAGTGTGCTTCCCCAAATATCTTGTACTTTAAATCACGTGCTAAGTCCACAATGACTGGTTTGTAGAATAAGGAAATTACAGGAATACTTCCTTCAAATGTGTTTTTCTTCTCAGTAAGTTGTGAAAGGTCAGCGATTGCTAAAGACCAACATTCTGTGTGAAAGAGAACTGGCCGCTCCAGTTATCGCCAGCCCAGAGCAGAACTGCTGTTCCTCTCCATGCACGCCTTCTCTTCAGTCCAGCCAACACACAGATAGCCAAAAGTGCCTAAGTTTAGTCATGTCTTGTGTGAAAGTCCTTAACAGATGAGAGATGTTTATATGAGCTTTCTACTTTTAGACTCAAGAACTTGATGGCATCTTTAGAATGCCATCTTGGAAATGTGGAAATGCCTATTTACAGCCACTGCAGCCTTTTACACAGCAGAAGCGGTAACTAATGTAGGCTCCACAGAAATAGGTTTTATTGACTTTTTAGCAAACCTAACTCAAACCAAATCTGTCTCAGAGTTGGCAGCTGAAACCAAAGTAACTCCAATGGTTGACCTTTACTGTGCCTCTTCTTTACCTTAATGCAAGTAAACAACATTGATTTTATAATATTATCACAGAAGTGAAAACCGTAAGTTCAAAACATCTTGTTATCTGTATTGAGGTATAGTGTTTTGAACTCTGACATCTGGTTGAGATCTGAGAAAGATACCACAGGGTTGCGTGTGTTATCTTTCAATAGCTTCCAGATATGTTGTTCGGTGTCATTTTTTCCTGTATGAGTTACAGATTTGCAATTATGGACATGCAACATATGCCTGCATAGTTAGCCTGATGTACTTACTTAAAACCATAAAGAATTTTTAAGTGACGTTATTCACTGTGAGCCCAATACAACTTTTTGCCTTATCAGTTACATCACACAAGTAGTTGTAGTGGGATTGTTCAGATATATTTTAATCAGAAAGTAGTTTCTAATGCACTTCATTTTAAAAACTGAATAAATAAACAAGTTTTCCCATAATGTACAAGAAAAAATAATAAATAACTGTTTGTGTTCTTAGCTTTGACTTTCAAGAGCCTAAGAAGGAAAAAAATCTTACTTTACTAACTAAAAGCAAAATCTGCACAGATATGAAATATTTACCCTATTAAAATCAGTGGTAAATCTATCTTTTCCTTCAATAAGATAAGAATTTCGCTCAGAAAATCTTTTGTGAATTTAGAAGGTGACATCTTTGCAGTCGGTCTTTGTCATTTTTTTTAATGACAGCTTAGTTGCTGAAAAACATAACCTGTGTGAATTCAGCACTTAAACTGGGCTTTGTGAAGTTGAGTGTTTATAGTTAAATTCTTAAAGATTTGAGAAGCTTGGATATGTTGCTGAGGAACTCTACTCAATAAAAGACTCTTGGACTAGGTATTGTAACAAGACAGAAAAATAATTTCTTAATGTGTGTGACTACTTCAAATAGATATCTGCAGTTTAAATTTTTCACATCTTTTGTTTGCATCACTCACTGTGATTGGTTTATTTCTGTAGGCAGAAGCCATCTGTAAAAGTAATGGAGTATTATTAGAAAGACGACAAGAACTGCAGAAGGAAATTGAAATGACCAAGAGAAGTTTAGCTGAACAGGTGCTGAGTTCTGCTTTCTCATACTTTTTCATTGTAACAGTTGGTTTTCAATCATGAGAATAAAGGGACTGTTTGAAGAAAAAATGATAGGAGTTCCTAATTGCAGCTTTCTGGTGAGAAAACGTGATAGTATTTGTTCCATTTTAAAGACCACTTGTTTGTCATATTTGAAAAACATTTTTCAGTGTTACTGGTCACACATATTGAAAGGCAGGAAGCAAATCTACTTTTTAGGTTATGTTTTTCTGATTATCATTAACTACAGCTAGAAATATGATGGGTATAAATTTCCTTTGGATATGGTGTAGTGTCTTGAAACAAGGACAATTCAGCATTTGTACATTATAGTTTTTCATCTTCACAGTTTTGTCATTTGTGGATATCTGTACTCAGCACAGTCATCTATAGCGTGGAAACGCCGATATCTCAATTATGAGAGTACTAGTACGTGTCACTATACAAATGACTTTATAAGAAGCAATATGTTTCAGACATAACGTCATCTTAAGATCATACCTCCTTCTTACCGTTATATACATTTTCTTTTTGTGCTGTCTTTGAATTTGTGAGCGTTATCAGGTGGGATTCAGCTTGTGTTTGAATGCATATGCGTTTGGTACCTGTGTGTCGCTATTTGTGTATGGGATATGTATCTAACATGCCATGATCATCAATAACAATCTAGTCATGTAGTCAGAGGAGCCTGGAAAGCCATCAGTTCACCTCTTCCTGAAGAGGTTAGCCTATGCTGGGTAGAGCAAATAGCTCTTTAGAGTTCACTGACTGTATTGACTACATCTCCAACAACTCTAGGCATCTAGATGCTTTGCTCTGTTTTACATGTCTAAATTTGGTCTCCTGATGTGAAAGCTCAGTGTCTTCCATTGTGTAGTATGGACATGTCAAGACCTGACAGTAAACTTATTTAAAGATTATATGGCCATAAGGAACCATTCTGCCCAAGAGGCAATAGCTGAAAGACATTGAAATGCTTCTAGGGGACAAAATATTTTGATGTATTATAGGGATTGTGCCTGGTGTTTCAGCTGGTATTTTAAAGCAATATTTTATTTTTTAGTAAATCCATGTAGTCTGTATATATGTTTACTTTGCAGATAAACCCAAAGTATTTCCAACTTTGAGTTTGCCAACACTAATGCATCAATGCATAAGGAATTGAATTTAATTTTCTTTAGGAAATTATATCAGATGTGGATGCCCACATGTTACAAGACTGCATTGCTGAAGAAGGCCAGCTTTTCAAAGAGCAAGAAAAATGCAGAGCTGAGTTATCCAAACTTGCACATCTGACTTGGCTCAAAGTTGAAGAGAAGGAACAGAAATCTAGGGATGTTCAGAAAGCCCAGGTAAAAAATTATCTCATACAGTTGGAAGATGTTCTAAAGTAAAAGCAAGTATATGGAGAAATTAAATTACTAGTGAGGAGCACCTTTTGGACTCTCATTTCCCTCTTTACTTTGAAGTTCCATCACAACATGGGAAGATGACAATACTGTATCATTTTATCGGCAATTTATGGTGCCATGCAACAGTATATTAAAATATCATGCCACAGTTGAAACAAGGTATTTGAAAGAGTATTTTCTTTCAAGCCTATGGAATAAAGAGGCAGAAAAGCAGAGAGCCTCAACTGAGATTCTTGGAAGTACAACTATGTGTTTTATTTCACAAATACATGGACATTTAAAGATAAACAGAACTGCTACTCATTCCAAGGAGAGGCAGCAATTTTAATTTTCCTGACACATTTCCAGGTGTAAATTGTTATATTAATGTGAAGAAAGATGGAAAGAAAACTTTGCCTGCAGTCACAGAAACTGAGACTAGTCATTGGGTTTGCTGCCTGCAGTTTGCTGGCGTTATACTATCATATAAGTGCTGTGATGTTGCACAGTTTGTATATGGGATCAGGTTTGTATATGGGAACAAACTATTTATGCTTCCACAATGTATGTCTGTGTTCAAATAAATTAAATAAGCTACCCTTTTGGCACATTGGGAATGGCTGACTGTCTATAAAAATAAACAAACGTGTTAGGCTTTGCACCTTCAGTAAAAACCTATACAAATAAATGAACATATACACATGCCCAGAGTTGCAACCCAGCCTCCACCAGCTTTTTTAATACCAATTGCATCCTCCTGATACCAGTGGGAGGTGAGGAAAGGCCTGTCCATTGAAGGTTAATGACACAGGCTATTAAAGACTGAACACAACTGACATCAAAAGGTCCAGAGCCATAACAAAATGTAAATGTTCCATTCTGCACATGGCCAGTGATTACTTAAAAGCCAGAAAATAATAAAAAAGACATTTTATTTGAAAAGATACAATTTCAGTGGTGCATATACCAACTAATTATATAGTGATGGAACCAACAGACTGATCAATAGAAATAGTAGAACTCTGGACACAAAGGATTAAGTATTTTAAGATGCAGCATCAAATTATCTACATTAGTAACAGTCATTGTAAGGTTAATATACATAGAAAAACATTATGATGTTGTTATAAAAAAGCATTTCATTATAATTGGAATAAGTTCTTAGAATAATCTCACCTCACTGTTTTTTCCTCATCTGAGAGGAATAGCTGTTCTGAGTCATTTCTTTGAAGAGATTTATTTGAAGACATTTCTTTGATATATCTAAAGTGTTCTCTGAATTCTATTTATATTTCAGATACAACTCCAAAATATTATTAAAGAAATAAAAAGAAAGGATCTTGAAATAAGAGAGTATAAAAAGAGGAAAAGACAAGTCCAAAAACAGTAAGAAAATAATAATAACACATTAGCTAAAAAGATGTCTTTTAAAGCAATTTTTATCCATGTGTGCATAAAATTCTAATAATTATTTCCTTCACACTTGTCATTTCTTCAGACTCAAAGGATTTGCTAAAATGTGTGATGTTATCCAAAAGGAAAGGAATAAGTGTATAAATCTGGTGCATGCTGCTCAACAGAAAGCAAGTGAAATTAAAAACCGGGTAAAATTGCTAGGAAAAGAAGTAGAAAATTTAAGAAATACTGTTATAACCAAGGAAAGGTGAGTTTTAAGTAAGCTGTAGATCACAAGTATAGGAATGTAAGATTAGAAAGAATCTTAAGAGAATCTAGTCCAACTTCAGCTATGCCTGTATCATCCTTGATAGTTATTATTCTGATTTTTAAAACGTGATTCAAAGACATT
>NW_010102178.1:0-25243 GCF_000699245.1 Pterocles gutturalis
GAAGGGAAGGGAAGGGAAGGGAAGGGTGTGCTGTAGTGACATACATTTATTATAACTTTCTTACAGTCTTGTTTTAAATGTCATTTTAAATTTCTGCTGTTTACTTATACTGGCCATCTGCTGTTATAAAAAGTCATTGGTTGTTTTGATTTTTTTCCTTCCATTTCTGAAAGAAAAGCAATATTAAAAAAAAAAAAAAAAAGGAATTCAGTTGTTGACTTTCTCAAAGATATTCAGAAGTGTTTATCTTATGCTTGAAAAAGTTCAGAAACTAAGCTCTCTGCAACTTGGCCAGTTAACACCAAGCACCAGTCCTATTTTTAGAGTAATTTTACCTTAGTATGGAAACCGTCTCAGTGCATTTTCATAAAGTCCCTTAGTTTCCATGGCAAATGGGGTCATTATTTCTGTTGGAACTAATGTTTTTTACTTACACTTTCAAAATGTTTTTCATATGATGCCAACAAGACGTGAAGAAACAAATACACCAGAGGTCTATTGTTAATAGCTGTTAGTTCTTAAAGCAAAATTTACACAAGGTCAATTTGGCCTTGCATTAACGTCCATTGTAAGCAATGAATGATGTATTGTAGTCAAATGACTGACATTCTTAGCTGGAAACAATGCTTCAAAAATTCTTGTATACAATAAATGAGCAAATTAATAAAGCAAGCTGTGCTAAAGTTTTATCAGCTGACTTGCTCACAGTTTTTACATGAGGGTAAAATTTCAGTATTCTTAACATACCATTTGTTTTTTCCTTCATGATCTTTCCTTATGCTAGTTTGGTCCATGAGGCATAGTCCCATCCATCTAGCTATATTCGTAGCTAGCATATTGTTAGAATGAAGTATTAATTATTATAAAAAACACCGTAAATTTTTGGAGGGCCAAAAATTTGGGCATCTTATACATGTTTAACTAAAATAAACAAATTAGCTTGATCCCCCAAAATGATCCTCTGTCCTTTTTCTCTGTCACTTACCCTGCCTCTTTTTATGGCACTGTCATAAAGAAATTAAGTTCCATAAATAAATGGGCCTGCACTGTCTGATCCAAAACACACAAAACCGAACAGTGCTATCCCTTCTGCAAGAACTTAAATAGCTGTTTAAAAGTGCTATAAAAAGTGAGCCTTCTTTTATAAATTAGACACAACGTTCCTGTGGGTGTCTTGTTAGCATGCCTTCAGCTCGTATAAATCGGTATGGTGGTTCCACTAGTGGAAATGGAACAGTGACAACTTTTATCAGCTTGCTCCCACACTCCTCCTCCGAGTGTTGTCTTAAAATCTGCACATGTTGAAGTGTCTGGTAATACCTTGCACTGGGAGAATCAGTGTCAATTGGCATTAACCGAGTCATGCGTTTCTGCTGAAGCAAATGGAAAAGCTATCTTCTGCAAGACACCCTGAGCCCAATATTGAGAGCTTTCCAGTAGCAAGTGGGAGGCTTGCTGAATGGAAATGACTCCTTTCTCCACATATCCCACATCTCTATCCTTTCTGCTACTGTTTAATCTGTGCAAAAATCCTTCATCTGGCTCTTGAGAATGAACAGTGTTTGATATCACAAGAGTAAATGGGACTGGAATAGGGCCTGTATACGTTTGTACAGAAACTGACTTGTGTAGAAACTGAGTACGCTTATTCTTATTTGTGTTTCTGCAGGGAAACTGGAGAATATAATAGTGGCACAAACAGATCTCTACATGAGCGGTTATGGTGTTTAATAAGCCTAAAATGAACAATGTAAACTCTTTGGAGAACAATGTCAGGTCATTTTTCATAGTCATATTCAAATGCGCAAAACAGCAGCTGGATGCTGAGCCAAAGGAGGTCAAGAGGGGCAGTGTCTACTACAGGTGATACAGATATTAGGGGCAAAGACCTATTTCTCCTCTTTGTCCAGTTTTGAGTATCCCATTTATTACACAGTTTTGACAAGCTGATACTATGAAATCTATCTCATTAACCTCAGCACACATTGCCTTTCCTGTTAAACAATCTAGACTTACCCTGAATAAAATGGATTCCTTTGCATACCATTGCAGTGACTGCACAGTGTGTTTACCATACCAAACTACCCTTGTCCAGTTGACCTGAAAGTAAGAGACTGCAACACCTGTAAGGACAGAATTAAACAAGCAAACAGAACAAAATGGAAACAAATGCTATGCATTTCAGCATTTCCTCCAAATTAAAGGATAATGTTTCTACATGGCCACATTTTGTTAAGTTTTATTCTCTTTCTACTTCCCTAAATAGCCCTGACAGACACTATCTGAAGTGTTGCAATGTTTCTTTGTAATCCCAAAGCCTAAAAAAAAAAAAAAAAGCCTAAAACCAGCCAACCAAAAAACACTCACAAAGCTCTGCAATCTTGTTTATTACTTGAGTTTTAGGCTTGCAAAAGACAAATATGAGTAATAGGGTGATTTAAAAAAGCAAGCAAACAAACAAAAACAAAACCAAAAACAAGTATACTAGTACAAAGTACATGCTTTTATGATTAGTAGCAAATTTTGTGCTTACAGACTGCTCCGGTATTTTTCAAAACCTCCATTTCACAGTTCAGTAATAACAAAAGAAGCATGGACAGGAATCACAACAAAGAATAAGTTGCATAGGTGAAAAACTGACATCTAGAATATCAAGTAGCTTTCTGAATTTGCCCTAGCTGAGAGCATCTGTCTCTCACTGAGCTCAATACCATACTTGAGGGTTTTTGAGTCAGTTCTCAGTGGTGGCAAGATGTTCTCCAGTTTATCCACTTTGCCAAGACAATCTAATGGAAATATCCCTAATTTTTTGTTTTGTTTTCCTTTGTTTATGAGCTGTTTTTCTGTGTCCTCCACTCATTGTACTAACTCACGAAGAAGCCACGGTTCCCACATCTAGATCAAAGGAAAGAAACGGAAAGTGAGAGAGTGGAACTCCCCTTTTGACAACAACCTGCACATACACCAGATCATCCTTAATCAAAAGCTAATGGTATTTTGTCTTTCAGACTCTACCTACTTACTTTATTGGCAAGTGTTTTTGGAGGGAAAAATTCATTTTCAAATGACACTTTCCCCTAAAGTATATGGATCTATATATTTAGTATTTTCATCTACCAGTTTCTTTTTTTATATGTTTTAATTTTAAATATATCTAGAATACTTCCTCCTTATTAGTTAGCAGAATGTCCTGCATTATGTTCACTTGAAAGGCTGTGCAGATTTTGTTAATGAGGAAGAAAGTTTACATTCAAATCTGCATTGCACACGTAAGGAGCAGCACATAGCAAGATAGAATATGACCTTACGAAACCACTATGCTAAGTAAAAAAAGTGTTCTTAAACCAAAACACTATAAAATACTCCTTTTTTTTCCTTTTTTTTTTTTTTTAATGGAATGTTTAGGGACAATTTTCGACTTCATTTTGTAGGATGGCTGAGAAAGACTGGTATACATTAGTCAAAATGCCTTTAAGCTGGTGAACAAAAAAAAATTGCTCTGAGTGAAACAGTTGTGATAGGAAAATATCATTCAAAAAAAATAAAAATTTCCTAAGCCAAAGCAAAAGCATTAGTCACCATCCAAACCAAAAAGTCTTGTATAAGGCCGCTCTGGGACTGTCAGCAGAGAAAGTTCACTAAATATTGCTTCACTGTGCATGAGAGAGAGAAACACTTGTAAACACCATGGCAGTGACAGAAAAGTCATGGAACCTCCAAGCACTGACTAAGAGAGAACCAAGAATGACTCTGAGAAAAGAAAAAAAAAAAAAACGTGTCAATGGTTATCCAGAAAAGCTGTGAGCAAACCATTCTTATTTGAGGCTTTCTGTATTACATCAACTAGTCCTCATGTACTTTATTTCTGAATGAGCAGATTGAATCAAAACATCTGGCCCCATTATCCACTTTGCTTTCTAAAATGGTTAAGGAGTGCCATGAATGCTGATTGATTACAGCTTCCAAAGGGCAGAGGTCCATTGTAGAGTCCATTGTAGAGTCCAGTCTTGGTCAAGGAATAAGCATTTGCCAGGGGCTCGGGCTGTGTGAATATCTTGGCTCTGAAGAGACGTCCAGCAGCATTCTGCCTTCATACTTGAGACACAGCCAGAGGCACATACCTGAGATTAAAACTCTTCACCTACCTTTTCTTTTAAAAGCTTGTACCCATGCTCCAGGCGCTTGTTTCCATTCAGTACTGGCTCTTCAGTCATATTCTTTACTTCTCTCCACCCAAAGCTTAGATTTAGCTTTTCTAAAAAAGCCACTGAAGGTGTGAGTCTTTCGGCTTACATTTAAATTCTTTTGAAGCTGCATGCCTGAGAAGAAGAACTAAGCACATTACTGCTATTGGCACAAAACACAAAACAGATAAAATACAAATAAATATGAAAATCAAACACATTGGAATCTTCTTTCTGTTCTAGCCTTTTTGTCACTCAGAGCTCATCTGATCTTCACACAGGGAGGATGAGCATGATTTGTCCTTTCTGCTTTTGATTAGTTCTGCTATTAAAGCATATTGTCCTTCTCAGTGTCTTTGTCTCCCCCTTCCTCTCCCTGCATATCACCCTTATTGCCAGTGATCCTTTGTCATGTATGGCAAGATCTCTGTCTTACCTTGGGCACTTCACTCTCCATCTCCTCTCTCACTTTAGAGAATAGAAAGAAATTTCATCTCCCAGGCTGAGCAAACCTATCGCCTAAGGCAATTCACTTAGATGAGTGAACAAGTACAAATGACTTCTGCTGTCCCAGCCTCCCAACCTGGGATAGATACAGAAATGAAAAGGTATTTCATGATGCAGCAGTGTGCCAAATTACAATTTTAAAACATCAGCCAGAATTTGTAAGTTTTAAGAGCAAATGTTTGCAAAACTATCATACAAGAGAATACGAAAGCAGCCAGGATTTTTCATAACGGCAAACTGGAGCCTCAGCTTCTACTGTCCGTCACATAATTTATGTAATCATAAATCATTATGCTTTACAGTCAAAGATAACCTTTACCTCAGTCCTTCAACAGGCATTGCACAGGTATGAAATTGAAGGGAACATTGTTACCCATTTTGATTAAAACTCTTTCATCACGTCTTCCAAACACTACAAACTACTGCACAGCTGATAAAGCCAAAGTGTTTAATAATTCTATTTCAGATGGAGGGTCATATTAACATCAGTTGAGCAATTTGCAGTCATTTTAAGTAGAAGCCTGAAAGGAATAACAAGGAAACTGAAAACTCACTCATGCTACCTCAGCTTACACCACTTACAAATTTAGTCACGTATTACTTTATAATCTAGAAGTCAATTAATACAGCTGACATGAACAAAAAAAAAAAAAAATTAGTTTTGTGTATGCTTAACTTTCAGCTTAATGATAAATTGTATCAATATTTTCCTCTTGATAAATATAATAAGAGAGTGAAAAAAAACTTCTCCTTAGTTTAAGATAATTTTGGTTTTTTCTTATCAGCTAAAACAGTCATACTTCAGGTTTCCGCTTTCCAGTTTTCCTAACAGTAGGAGGGAATTTCCTCCAAAGCCTTATCAGTTTGAACCACAACCCCTGCAGTGATTTCTGATTCAGTGACAAATTACACTCCCTTAATCTCCACCCAGGAAAGCTTTAATGAAGACACGTTTAAAAATTATATCACACATGACAATTTCTACATGTACCCAAAGTGTGAAGCCCCAACCTTATTAGCTGGCAGCCTAAACTTTCCACTGCAAATGAAGAGACAGCTTTGCTTCCAACATTTGAACTACCTTTCCTTCCACTCCAGCTAATGTGGCTTTCTTCCTCTGCTTTAGTTTTTATTCACTTAGACAAGAAAAAAAATTATTTGTTATTCTCAGACTATTATCAAAAAGGGTAGAAGAATTATTCATTGTAAAGTGCAAAACAGAATAAGCAGCTAAACATCACTCACTGAATACTGCAATAGTGTGAATGACAGTAGTCATTTTACCAACAAATCCAAAATCCTTGGCAGCAAAGATGGGTGTCATGACTGCTGAGTAAGTGTGTATGACTACAGCTGCATCTGCGGTGACAACTAGCTGCGAGGTTCCTCTGACCCTGCAGTGCCCTGACTCTGAGCCATGTCCAGACCACGGGGCCTGGTTCACAGAGAGAGGTGTGTGCAGGGGCCAGGCTGAATCTTCTCAGAGGCATGAAAGCAGCTGCTTTCCATGCAAGGTGGTTCCTGGTCAGGCCATTTGGTTTCTCATCCATGTTGTTTTTCACTAGTCACTTCTTGTAGCTGCTCACCATTGCTTTTTCTTTGTATGGTGTTTTGCCATGGTAAGTGGGTATGGTATATGAGTAAAACTCAAATATCTCTCAAGTATATTTTAGTTGATTGGCACTATATAACATGCTATTTCTGGGTGAATTTGGGTTTTTTTAAAGGAAAAATTTAAGAAGTTAGTGAGGGTGGTGGTGAAGCTAGTAGTGAGGAGGAGGAGGAGACAGAGTCACAGAGCTAAGCAGAGCACTGGAAAAACAAGTTGACTCAGTCACACCCAGAAAGCACTGTATTTGCAAGCAGGTTTGGTACAGCAACTGCTGCAAAAGAGAGACTACCTACCCCTGTCCCCCTTCCCTTACAGCAGCAGCAACTTCTGCCATACTCACTCCATTTCTTCCTGAGGAAGAAACACCAGTGACCACTTCCATAATGCTATTTTTCCCAGGCTTAGGAACAGGTAAAGTAGGTAGGAGGTCTGTGTGATTTCCTACCATTTCAAATCTTTTAGGGCAGTTGCTTACTTTCCTTATGCTCAGACCCAAGTTTATGTCTGACTCTCTATTTCACGTAGATGTATCCCTGGACAGAGTCCCTTTTTTTTAGAATAGACACCAGAAGTCTCATACACTTAATGCAGTACCTGCTCATTCCGCGCCTCATCTATGGTCCCTGGCCACCCAACCATCGGCAGCTCTGCAGTGCCAGTCTTTTACATTCATGGCCATGCATTCAGCTACTGTGATATACTTACTGGATAGGTCTGGTTTGCAGGCTTATGAAGCTAGGGTGCCACACAGGACCCACAAGTGCACAGGCAGCAGAGACCACACCAAAAGGCACATCCACAGCAACAGTGACCTTCCATCCCATACTCTTCTCCACACCTGACACATAGCCCCACAGTGCACTAAAGGACATACTCTAGACTCTAATAAAACCAAGGTTTGTGAAAAGAAATCTGTCCTGTCCATTTTGAGGAACACATTTTCTCTATCCTAACATTCTCCTTATTCTTCTGCGAGAAACAAAGGGTGATACAGTGTTAGGTTTGTGGAGTCCTGAGCACACATCGATCCATAAATCTCATGTTGCTGCCTCTCTCTAGCTTTGGTCCTCTCAGATAGTTTAGAGTAAAGAATAATTGTTCCATTATTTGAGCCTCAAAACTATTTTGAAACATGAATCCTTTTCTATTTTATAATGCTTCCTTGTGATAGCTGGTTGCAATGATTACAAGTTTAATAGTGTCCATTTTTAGGACTTAAATGCTTATCAAGTATATATCAAGAGACTGTCAGTACATCACTACTGTGTGACATGTTTTGCCAAGATTTTAAAAAGAAAACAAAAAACCGTCACATATGTATCTACTCACATAAGGCATATTTTTATTATTTGTCCAGCTGTGTTTAAAATTAGAAAAAAAGAAGGCCTGCAGGTTCCTCATTTCACAGTGTTTTGGATACCAGTTCCAACTCCACCTTCATTTCCCTCCACCAGCTCTTTCTCCATTGTTTTCAGATGTCCAGACACCTCTTTCTCATCAATGACAGAGCAATTAGGCCTAAGCTCCATCACCATCTCATGGACATAAAGGAAAGAAAGGTTAGAACATATTTAAAACCACAGGAAAACTGGCATCCCCTCCCTTTCTAGTGAGCTTGTGGAATTAGTATTTTGGGGGGTTTTCTTCAATTTTTGAGAATAGTTTGTATTGTGCTTGACCAGGCTGTACTGAAACTTGAAGTTTTTCTGAAGAGTAGGCTGACACATTCTCCCACAAATGAAAATAACAGTGTCTGGGTCGTGTTGAGGTGAATATGCAGTGGGCATGTAGATACCTTCCACAACTCAAGTTCTGCTCAATTTCTTACTGCAACGCTAATAAAAAGTTCAAATATATTTACTAGTTTCATTGCATGTCATGCATCATCCATGTTTACCTCACTGCACGAAAAGTCTTAAAATGGCAGGGGATTTGTTACTGGCTTAAAGAAATGTAACAAGAATAAACACACTTGGAAGCAATAAAAAACACGAATGAATTGGTGCTGTCACAAATTCCTGTTATTGGATGCACAGCAACTACAATAAATACTTGCTTGTGCACACAGCATAGCAGCTAAATTGCCTACCAAAATGTTAATATATTTCCTGATAGTAAAAATAAATATTAAAATGGTACTTTAGAAAATTGCCTATCTCCTCAACCATTCGAAGGAAAAATCTTACATCAACTTTAACTGTAAAGCTAGGTGAAAGCTTTTCAAGAGTCTGACCTTTTACTCCAGAAATCAGGATATCCTGTTGATCAGCACAAGATGACATAGTCACTTTTCCTTTGTGAAATAAGTTTAATTTTTGAAGAAAGACTTAAGAAATAACTTATTAAAAAATGTAATAAATTACTTAATAGGGACTGGAAAGCTTTGTTGTGAACTGTAGAAGGGTTAACAAAATTCTCCTCCTAAATAAGAAAATTTCATAGTCACAATTTGTCTGTGAATACTTCACATCCTAACAAATGGACACCACATAGTTTACTTGCAGTTCTTCAACTGTATGTCGTGCAGTAATGCTGGACAACTCTGGACATTTCTCTCGAACATGACACAAGGGAATTTATATTCCTCACCTGAACATTCGTCTTAATTAAGAATAAGAAGAACGGCAGACCTCAATCTTTTACTTCAATTTATTCATGACAGAAACTCTATGCATCTCAGGCAGTGAAATGGAGAGAGGAATTAAACTACAATTTAAATGTACAGTTATGGCTCACACCTGAGCTTGGCAGAAGAGAAATCTCTGAAGATGATCTCTTGAAAGGTCTAGTGTTTTAGATTGAAATGTGTATCTCCAAGTAAACCAGAAGAGGAAGTGAGTCTAATCTAGAGTTTCAAGTTTTAGGTGGTTTGAGTGCCTAAGGAAAACATGTGTAGGCATCTACAAATCTGCATTTATAGAAAACTGACTAAATTAATGGAACACATTTAAAAAAAGAAGGAAGATAGTCACATGCTGCATAATCTGGCTGAAGAAGATAAAATAGAAGACATTAGCTTATACAATCTTGAAAGATTATAAATTAAAAAAATCCAAAAACCAGTGTTCTGAATTTAACAAAAGAACAGTGAAACTGAAACAGGAAGCTCAGAATGTTTGTAACAGTAGAAGCAAGAAAGTCCTATAAATACTGACCAGAGACCATACGTCACCCACTTTTATTCAGGCTGGATAGCATCTAAATTATCTTTGGGAAGAAGAGCAAAGCAAATTAAGAACCTGACTGAGTCATTATTATGAGAATCAGAGTCAGTTAAAAAGTGAAAACTGTGCCAACTTTTCAAATCTGATTTTCCAATTGTTAAGGAACCAAAACCACTAATTTGGGGGGGAGATTTCCATATTCAGTATTTCACATTCACTGAAAAATAGTAACTTGAGCTTAAAATTCAAAAGGCATAAGATAGCTGTGTTTGAAATATTACAAATAAAGAAATTCACAGGAAGAGTGGACAATCATCTTGGACAATGCAGAATATGGTGGGACACAGAATTAGTAAGAGTTTGGAGTGATCTGCCTAGTTCTTTTCCTTATTTGTTAACTTCCCAAGATAAAAAGATTAAAAAAAATACCCAGAAGTTCTATTAGGATGTAAAATGGAAAAAATAATTTTCCTCAGAATAGAAAATAAAAAATTCCTAGTTAAAAAAGAGTAGAAATAAAAAGGGACCATATAAACCAATCTTCTTCTCTCAACTATGTCCTTTTGAAGCATATCCTTTCATCCAGGCTTACTTTCAGTCAACTCAATAGCTTACTAGTTTGCAGAAGACTCTGTTAATTCCCTTGTGATTCCCAAATTTTTTTCTCCATCCTTTTCAAAACATGGTGCTGCAGACTCTCTTGTGTGAGGCTCCAGTGTCTCCTCACTTGCCTGTTCCACTTTGCAGGATAGGAGCAATCTCTCTTTCTGACATGCTGGGCACCTTCTGAGAGCAGGAGCTCTCACCTTTCTCACCCCCCGCCCCCCCAAGAAGCTACGACTATCTCCACTTTATCTCCTTTTAATGAGACATAATCTTCAAATGGCAGACCAACTAACAAAATAAACTGTCCATCATATAGGAAATCAGACTGTATGGCTTGCAAAGTCTTTTCTCAGGCTGAGTGTCAGATATTGCACAAAGCATGTATCTCCAGAGATAGCATGCTACATACATCCTCTCAGAGTATTAATGGTGTGGGATGGTGCTTTTCACCACTGAGTCAGTGACACATTCCTCCTTCAGCATGCTTGCTGAGATGCATGTAGCTCTAGCAGATTCAGACGGTACATCTGCTGCTCTCTCACAGTGTTTTGCATACCCTGATCCTCCAAGGTTGATGCAGTTTTCCAGGAATGACGTATTTTGGATTTTCTGAGAAAATTCTGTGTGAAATCCATGACGGTCGATTAGATAAGTATATTGAATCAGTTTGCAATTAAATTGTTATTAATTGATACTGTACATTTATATAACGATTTTCAACTGAAAACCAGATGTCTCCATACAAAAAAAATATATTGTTATGTCTGCCTCATGGACAGGGAAGCTGATTACAGTGTAGGGCTCCAATGAATCACAAGACTTCAGCATAAGATAAAGCTACAACCTTTACTTAATCCAGAAAGAATTTTGCCATTACCTTCAGAACAGACAAGATATTCCTCCAAGCCTCTGCATCCCCATACTTGCTTTCCATAAACTAAAACATGCCTTTTTCCACCAACAGTTAATCAGTGGTATT
Source organism: Pterocles gutturalis (assembly GCF_000699245.1). Classification (NCBI taxonomy): domain Eukaryota; kingdom Metazoa; phylum Chordata; class Aves; order Pterocliformes; family Pteroclidae; genus Pterocles; species Pterocles gutturalis. Next base: position 11,053 of record NW_010102178.1, read on the forward strand.
ACATATGCCCCAATTATGCATGCTGCAAAGTATAACTGGAATTTTGTTTTACAAATATTTTTCAGGGAATTTTAATTTCCAATATAGTTGTCGAGTAATTCTCAAAAAAATGTTTGGAATTTTATGGCTAAGAAAATAATTATATTTAATAAAAGAACATCTTTGAAAAAGTTGTCTCTCACCAGCTGACAAGTTAATGACATAGTCTCAGATAATTTTAAACCAGGCTTATTTATTTGTTAATCTTGAATGATTTCTGAAAAAGGATTAACTACACAGAAGTTTGAAATTTTAATAGCAAGCTGCTTTTGATACGTGGCAGAAAAGCTAGACAGGCTTTTCATCAAAGCTAGACATACAAGGTTTCAGATGCAAAACATATAGCTCAAAATTATCTCAAATTATTTTCTTGGAGACACAACATAAACATATTTAATTCACTGTATGATCAAATACAAACATAAAATAGGGTAGGCTTTTAATGACTTATATCTATTCTTTATATGAAGTGCACACAAACACATTTAATTTCATACATAATTTTTAAATACCATATTTTTTGTTATATAGGATTTTCAAACCTTTACAGAGTTACCTTTACTTTTGGAAGAATGAGACAAAGGAGGATTTTGGTCAGTGGCTGAGAATACTATGACAACCAAGCCCAACACCTGTGTATCTGAATCCAAAATGTCTTTATCCCTGAAATACTGAGCCTATTAAGTAGTTGCACATGCACTTCTGCATAGTGCATAGAGGTCAGGGATAGATGTCAGACTCACCCTTTTCGGTCTAGTGGACACTGTGGCCTCTGCAACACTCAGAACCTCTTTGTGGGTGTGAAGGAAACATTTGGATTGCTGAGAAGATGTTCTTGCTGGCTCAGTCACTGCACAATATTTGTATAGCTGGAGGAAGAGTGATTATTTCTTCTGGCAAAAAAAGTCAGTCTGTATTTATTTGGTTTCTTCCTTCTTTAGAGGACAACCGCAATGGTTGTTTGCTATAAAATTAATGATCTCTCTTCTTCTTTTGCTGTCACTCTTTCACATCTGAATAAATTAAGAACTGTAACTAATTTAGTCTCACAATTTAGTGAGTTCTTACTAAATCTAATGCTGAAAAATTTACTTCCTTGTTCTCTAGGCTTCATTTATGAACAGCTATGGTATATTTTGATTTTACTTTCTGCAAAGCAGCTGCTGGAGGATAGCATGTGAATCATTACATTACCAGTAATTGCATTGTTCCTATTAGGTAGCTGCACGCGTTCCTGTGTAGCAATCCATTTGTCTCTATTGCAAGAGCAGATGTAATATCATTTACCAATTCTGAGTGATAGTTGGAATAAAACAAATACAATATAGGCAGGCATCTAGGTGTTGTTCAAGAAGTAAGTGACTTGGCATCACAACTCAGTTTTCATATGTTGTCATCTCTTGTGGCAGAGGCGCCTGATCATCTGAGCTCAAACTGAAGTTTTCGTATGACAGAAAGCTACTCCTCACATGGCAGCAACATGAAGAAAGAGGAACTCTGGCAATGTAGGGGGGAATCTTCTAACAACCTTGATGTTTACCAAATCCTTCTCTGAGTTGCGTGACATAGCCTCAGAACTGCACTTGAATTCTGCAGTTTTGCAGCCCAAGCTGTCATATCACTTTATGCATCAGAAATAAACTGTCAGTATCTACTGTAGCTGGTCTCTGACACATCTGTTGTCCCATTTTTAACCTTTTCTTTTTAAACTTATTCTTCCTAGATAGCTTTGACTATCTTTTGATTTTATTTTTTTTAGTGTCTCTTGTTGCATTGTGGAAGAAACACTCCTGTTGCTATACCTTTATATTATTAATTAAATAAGCACCTGTGCTTCATCATCATATATAGCACTGCATGTCAACTAGACAAGGAAATATAAAAGTAGATCATTTTCTGGTCCACTGAACACTCCTGTTACAAAAGCAAGTATCTGTTTTCATTGAAGGAAATATTATATTACCATCCTGTGGCCCAAATCCAAAAAAACTCTTTAAAATAATGTTAAATGCAAAACAGGTCCATTGACAAAATTGAGATTAATTATGTGTTTAAAGTTATATGCACACATATGTACATTGCTGGGGAAGGAGGTAGGGTGCTTAAAGAGCTGTTTCTGAAGTATGATATTTTCTACTGCTTCTGAGGCAAGATTAGCTTTATTTAAGAGGTTTTGAATTGTCTTTTTTTAATGTCAGTAAATACAAAAGCAAATGTGCAGTAAGAAAGAAAGAAACTGGTATCTGCTGCAATGCAACAAGTTTACTCTGAAAACAATCAAGTGATTTTTTATGTTTCAAGGGACACAAATTGTTAATGTCATTCATAACTTCATGCTGGTAGCTTTGCAAAACAAAGAGGCTTAATACAAAAGACCCCTGAGGCTTTCAAGATGCCAGCTCTAAAATTATGGTAATCTTGTCTACATTTTGATATTGGTTCACTAGGAAAATCCCTTATGGATGATGGCTTTGGCTGAACAATGACAAAATAATTTGTAGTAAGCTACATATTTGGTATGAGTCAAAATAATGCCTGCATAACAGGTAATGAGATTAAGCAAGAACAGAGAGATTTCCTTAAAATAAAAAATCAAAATGTCACCCTGCAGTGTCAGTGGAAATCCAGGGAGTGAAGATTTACTGTGGATTCTGTGTCAAAAGCAGCTTTTAAATTCAAATAGCTTGAGGATTAATAAGGTCTGGGACAACAAGTTGTGACTATACCCATGTAGTTTATATACTGCCAGAATTTTAAGCTGACAGTAATGTCTTGGGGCTAGGGTGGGGATCTTTCAGCAGATACAACTAAATCATACTTGTTAAATGAGTTTATAAATCACACAACCAGCACAACCGAGCTGAAGGTTTCATTTATGCTTCATCTTTTTTGACATTCTGAAGGTGGAGAGAAAGAAAAACTGGTTATCTAACAATGTGGAGTTCTGCCATTTGTAACAAAAGCTCTTAGGTCTGCACCTTTTTACATAGTAGCAGGACAAGATTAAAACGCACATAAATAATTAAAACTGCACAGTGTGGTTAAAACACCTGATCTAGTGACAGTCATACATATAGACAACTGATATAGCCCTCATCGTTGTTTGCTTTGCCACAAATTGAATCAAAGGACACAAAATATCATTTTGTGTGATGGAATAATGGTTTTGCTCTGACAGTACTTAAATCAATCAGCCAAATTTAAAAGAAAACTCATTCATGTAAGCTCTATCCTTGTTGATTAAATTTATTTCAGAACTTCATTAATAATTACTTATCAGAATCATCCTAAATTTAATACCAAGTGCATTATCTCTTTTTCTCTTACATAGATCACAGTATTTTTTTTCTGAGAGGATAAATTATTTAACATTATGCAACATCAGCTAATGAGTTAAAAAAAAATATCAAGTTTTATTTCTTTCTAGAAATGTCACTCTTATACTTACTTTTTATGATTATTTAGGTAAAAATCCTCCAGACATTAAAAAATTTGCCAGTGAGTATGCATGTACATTTAAAGTCTGAACATGCTTGGTGAATCTATGAAACATAGATTTTTGGCAATAAATATCCAAGTTATGTTAATTTAATGTTTTTAATAAGAAGACTTTTCAATGCCTAATGAGTTATATACAAATAAGTAAAAAAATTAGGTCATCTGTCATTTTGTTATTTTTCAAAACCATTCCCATTTCTTCAGCATGCCCTAAAGAGACTTCTTTATACATCATGCCAGTACTCAGCCTTCTAGTCATAAGTACCTGAAATGAAAACACAAGCTCCAAAAATATATGCTTTAGGTTTGGGGTTTTTTGCTTGTGAAAGCAATTCTTGTAGATAGATACTACTTTTGTACATAAAAATTGATACATGCATGTTAAAAAGAACCCTTTACATAACCAATAATTACTTCAAAAAATCTTTGAATGTCAGAAGGCAGAATATTCAAAAACAACTTCATAAAAAATTTCACTGATCCCTTACATGAACAGGAAACAACATGGAAACATCACAAAATAAATTTCAGAAATGGTACTTTCATAAGTAGGTAGATGATAACATGCTACTTTATTTCAGGGAATGACTGACTTCTCTGTATCCTTTCAGAGAGTCTCAACCTACACTTAAAAAAATATTTTCCCTGATGTATATGTTACTTGGTTATTTTACTGCTATTAATGGCAATTACCTTATTTAGAAATGGAGTGCAGAGAATACAGTAATGCGTGTGGAATACACCTTTTATCACAAAATCATAGAAATATAGAATGGTTTGGGTTGGAAGGGACCTTAAAAATCATCTAGTTCCAACCCCCCTGCCATGGGCAGCAACACCTTCCACTAGACCAGGTCGCTCAAAGCCTCATCCAACCTGGCCTTGAACACCTCCAGGGATGGGGCATCCACAGCTTCTCTGGGCAACCTGTGCCAGTGTCTCACCACCATCAGTCAGGAAACATGCATAGCAACCTAACTTCCAGAGGTTATGAAAATACAGAGATCTCTAGGAAACTACTGACATTCCTCTACCATAACAGTCTCTTTAGTTCTAGGCTTTGCCTGTTGTTTCAACTTTAGGTCAATTCAGTTTCATATCTGTATTCTGGCTGAGAAATCTGAAAACTGACACTTGGAAATATGGATACCTGATACATTTCTTCATATGGGATCAGAGTAGAAGTGTCTAACAAGCAAACACCTTTTCAGACAGCTGGCTCATTTGTGAAAGTACTCAATTTAAAAAAGAAAAATCAAGGAGTAACAAGAACATTCAGGAAAAACAAAACAGAAGGGCTGGCAATGATCCCTCTAAAGTATTAAAAACATGTGGGGATACGCTAAGACAAAGATGTTACTGAATTATCCTGTTGGTTAAGAGGTTTTAAAAAAATCCCAAGAAATAGAAGGAGGTAATATAATGGCCAATCTTTAAAAAGAGTGACAACATGGAACATAAGCATAATTGTGGCATCTCTTTCCTCATTAAAGCCTATAAAACTCCAACTGTTACACCGGCTTACTCCTCAGATAGAACAGACAGGAAGAAAATAAAACGCACAATGGATCAAGTACTTTCTGTTGGGCATTCAGCCAAATATAATACTAGCACTGTACCATAAATATAAAAAAAAAATCCCAATGATTTAAATGGATGAGATATGCGGTTAGGTGATGGAAGACAGACTGCATAAAAAGTCTCTCAGAGGGCTATTTTTATGAGGTTCAGCTTTGTGACCAACCAGGAAAGATGGAAAGATTACACTGAGCAAGATCTAAGAGCTCTTAATATGAATGACCAGCAACAAGGCCTTGGCAGGAAGAGGTAGGGATAAACTGTGAGAGCAGCCACAGATGTCTGTGGTTCATAGAGCCATGGGACACGAGGAATAGAAATACCAGGTAATATATAATGTGCATTTAGTCATCATACTATGCTTGCATAAAGCAAGGCACACACTCAAGACACTTTTAAGGCTATTATGGGCACCCAGTGCAAGCTTAGTAATTAGACTAATTTTAAAATATAAAAATCACAATAAACCTGATTTCCTTTGTTCCCTGTCTTGCATTCAATGCTCTGCTCTTTAATATGATGAAAGCACCACCTAAGAGTTTCCATCAGCTGGGGAAATGGTCACATGTCTTTTCTATGTGGGTATCTTCTAAAAGATAAGCTAACATAGCAACCTTGCCCCATCTGCCTTTTTCTATTAAATTGTTTTCAAATAACTTAACCATGCTTAATCTTTGAGACACTCACCAAAAAAGTTGAAACTCATGACAAAGCAAGCTAGATAGTTCAAGCTCACGGAACAATGAAGTACTCTGAATATTGCAATTATTTTAAAGAGTATTTGACATGCATAGAAATGCTACATTAAGTACAGAAAGCATGTATGCTGAGCTGTCAGTTCCTTGTTGTGACATGCCATGTACAAATGTTTAGCTTGATAATTCTAATGGGTGAAAGGCTTTAACATACTTAAAAGTGTAAAATAAATCAGATGTACAATTTTGGAAGTATACTTTCAGCATAAAAATACCATCAAATGGAAATTATTATTCTGTTTCTTAATTTGACTATCTCTAATATTTTTCTTAAATACTGTAAGTTAAATTCTAATCAGCTTTAGGCATCAGCTGTAGTATAATGTAAGTCAGTTAAGAGTATAAAAAAAAATGTGTATAATTAGGGCCAGTTACATTCCAAAATCAAAGCATAAGACCTATTTCTTCCCTCTTAACATAAAATGAATTATAATCTAGGTTAATTTAGTAAGTATAAAAGTGGTTAATGTTATACTCATTATTTGTAAATGACTTCCTAGGTGTGGGAAAAAAATTCTTACTAATAAGGTCCTTTGGTCAGTTTGGAGAGTGTTGTTTTGTGTCTTTGATTTATTGACTGTTTAAATTTGTTAATATTTTCCATCACTATCATCTGTATTTATAACTCAGGTGATTCTATAGAGCACCTGGTGTTTGTAAAATACCCTTGAACAAACAAAGCTATGTATGTTTTCTGCTGGAAACAGTAAACAATAATTATTTCTATCTTCTATCAATTTAGAAACGGCAATTACTACATTTACAGAGAAAATACCTGTTCACATGCTAGTATCATCAAAGGAAGACATTTCCAGAAGAACTTTCAAATGGACCTTAGGAATGGACAAATAACATAAATTTCCAGTGGTATTTGTTATATAAATTTGAGTGCTCCTTAAGTCTCTAATATTAAAGTATCTATATACCTCTCCAATTATCTCAATTTAGAAGGTGATGTAAGAGTTCCTTTATACTTTTACGTGGAAACACATTGGAAGGAAATGGAAGAGAAATGACAATGTTGGTGAGTATTATTAACTAATGCTGAGGGAGCTGAATGACATTCTCAAGAAATTATGTCTAGTTTGGCATAAACCACTGTCATTGGTTTTTCTTGGTATAGGCCAACAGTAGATTGCTTGTTTCCTTTTCTAGGTTTAGGAAAAGAGGATTTATTCTTTAAAGATCTGTACCTTCAGTCAGTACTGCAATTTATATATTGTACCTCCCCAGGACTGTACCAAAAAGGCCATACTCGACTTCTGATTAACCTAAGCTTTTAAAAAATAGAGGCTTACACACAATTACTTTTTGTGTGTGTATTCTTTTCTCAGTTCCCTCAGTATTCTAGAAAAAATAATCACTTGCACATTTGGAGAGAAGAAAGTTCAAATCCATTTATGTCAGCAGTAAAAGAGAACCAAAAATCAACACGGAATAAAAAATTGCTGTATCACAAAGAACAGGAATACAACCACTTATCATATGTAGCTTTATCATGGAAAGACACTTAACTCCAAACTATTAGACATGTGTGGTACTTTCTTTCTGGTGTCTTTCGACACGATTGCCCTTTTCTCATTGCTATTTGGAGCAGGACTTGTGCTCAGAAGCATGATGTTTCCAAAATATTACTCTGTATATACTTTTTACCCAATGATTGTGTTTTAAATCCTGCAAAGGTTCTTTTTTCTCAGTCAACAGCAATGCATTCCACAAGTACCAGCCAGTGAAGTATATACATATATTCTTATTCTTTGTTTGTATTAGTTTTGAGTTTTCCTGGTTTTGCTCAATTGAAATGACCCTGCAAAAATACAGAAGGTATGTATTCCTTTACCATGATATCATCCTTCTTCTCAAACTGGGATATCATCAAATATTTAGGTCTGTCTGAAAGTATGCTCCTCTATGTGATGAACTGTAAAGCTCAATTCATAATGGATATTTTACCTCTCTGATTGTTTCTTCTCACTTCCATATCGAAAATCTTTGTCTTAAAGCCAACGACTGTCCATCTAGATTGTCTCTACAACTCAGTTTCAATAATTCAATTTATTTTCTATAGTCCTAGCTTGGACTTGCTCTTGTCAGTTACAGAACTGGCCTGAATCCTTCACCTTTCTGATTCCCTATATGCACAAACTGTACAATTCTGTTCTCCCTATCGTCATTAGTATAATTATTTTTGTTTCTAAGGAACTATCCCAGACCAGACTATGTATTCTCTCTATATTAAAGAAAGCCATGTACTCTGCTGCAATTTGCTTTGCAGGGGTCCTCAAGACCACCTTTTTTTCTGCATTTTTGCTCTAAGAGGGTGTGCAATACGAGGGATATTCCTTCATATTGGACCCTGGTATTTGAAGCCCATCCAAAAGCAAAAAGTCAAAGCTTCACATAGTTCCATGTCAAACCTCAGTATCATGTTACTATTGTCTTTTTGGCCTATATTTGTCCAAAAGGCAGACAACACTCAGTGATTTCATTTAAATATGATCCTAAATATGTGTTTAAGTACTAAGGCAGGCAAATACCACATTATGAATTATGTGCTGAACAGTTTGCAGAGCTTTAACTATTTCATCATCTTTTTCCACATAAATGTGCCAATCCAAACTTCAGACCGCATTCCTGTATTATTTTTCTTTCCTTCAGTAACACTGAAACTAAATTTTTCCACATTTTTTTTTTTAACACATTCACCTAGAAGTCTAAGCTTAACTGATGTGCCATAATCTGGATCTGGTACTAACTGAGCAACTGTTAGTATCAAAAGATAGAGATCCTGTCTATTACAATACTCAAAATTGCTTGGGTCTGAATTTACCATTATAATGCTTGTGTCTCATGATATCCAAAAAACCCTTCATAATTCCAGTCAAGCTTGTCTACAATTCTTCACAATTTTTCACAAGTTTCTCCAGTTCATTGTCAGATGTAAATCACTGTGTTGATTTACATCTCTAAAGAGGTGTGTCCAGTAATGTTCCAATCTGCCTTGTGAAATTGATCATTCATATAGTAGGGTCAAAGTAAAAACTAAGGGGAATATTTGGGACCTTTCCTTGTCTTGGCCTGCTTTTTTCCTCTCCTTTTTCCTTTGTTTTTCCCTTCACTTCCCTTCCCTTCTCTTCCCTTCCCTTCTCTTCCCTTTTTTTTTTTTTTTTTTTTTTCACCAGAACAAAACCAACCAAACAAACAGACAAAGCCTTTCTGTAAAGGTTTCCATTATGCAAATAGTTCTATTAAACTTGACAATACACAGATGCATATCTAGACCCTGGATTATGCTGTAGGAAAGTACTTGTTTCTCTGCTTCTTGAACTTATTTTCCTTTCCCTAATACAATGCAGGCTTGTAGCCTTCTCAGAAGAAACTAAGAAATGAAGGGATTTGTTGTTTTGTTTGGTTGTTTTTTTCCTCCACTGTTAAACAGTAGTTTAAGAAGGAATACAACAGTGAGTTAAATTGCTACTTTAAAAGGGGAAAACAATTGTTGGCAAAGGGTAACAGTTTTAAACTGAGAGAGAGTAAATTTAGGCTAGATATTAGGAGGAAATTTTTTCCTGTGAGGGTGGTGAGACACTGGAACAGGTTGCCCAGAGAAGATGTGGATGCCCCATCCCTGGAGGTGTTCAAGGCCAGGCTGGATGAGGCTTTGAGCAACCTGGTCTAGTGGAGGGTGTCCCTGCCCATGGCAGGGGGGTTGGAATGAGATGAGCTTTAAGGTCCCTTCCAACCCGGGCCATTCTATGATTCTATGATTCTATGATACTATGATTCTATGAAATACTACTAAACTGAATTAGTTTAAGGTAAGATAATAAAGTTGGGAATATAACTCCATATGCATTTATCTATGCTAACAAATTTCTAATGATAGCGAATATACAATTTTATTTTTTAAAAATTTGATTTCAACTACTTAGTCTAATTATTATAATAGGAATGTCTATCCTCATTTTTGCGTATTGCATGAACTATAATGGTAGTTTTTAATATACTATGCATGTTTAGGGACAGTAACATAAAAATGGGAAAATATTTGGTATCATTGACATTTTTGTTCTATCAGCACTGTGAAAACGCCTCAAGAGCTGTAAAAATACAAATATTAAAGCAATGACAAGCGTATTTTGCACTAACAAAACAATCTTAACAATAATTGACTCAGCTGTACATGGATCTTTAGATGAGGTCAAATCAAATAGGTGGAAAAAAGTCAGCCCTAGTGGTGGGATAATGCATTTTATTTCTATCCATAAATTGGTCTAGCTATGTTTATAGCTGACAAGTCATTTTTCATTGAAATGAACATATATTTTTGCCTTTATTATACCATCATTTCTCGTACACTCCACCACTCTATTGACGAGGAATATGCCATATGTGGGAGAAGGTAAATGAGCTTTGTTTTAAAGAAGCATCATTAATGAAAATCAAAGCCATTAGTTTTATTGAACAGTCTATAGTACTTGTAAGCATAAAGATGGGTCCAAGTGAATAGATGAAGTTTTGTTTGAGTAGGATGACAAGGGCTACATCCAAAAACACTGGGTTTATGTAGCCAAGTGACTATGCTGTGTTAGAGAATTCTTCTTTGAATTCTGCTTACAAGTATATTAGAATGTGGTATTTTTTTCCAGTATAATAGTTATGGATACATTTAGGTTATTATTAAGTAACTTCCTAATATACCGTGGCTCATGAATGCAAGATATGTGAATTTTGAAACCCCCACAGAATGTGAAATCTGTAGTTCATTGTTCAGCTGTTTAGACAGCAGGGTGTGTATAGTCATGACTCTGAGTCACGTATTTCCCTACTTGACTCAAACAATCTGATAAGCAGCTATGTTTCTTTGGGTAACAATAAGCATGTGGGTTGTATTTAGAAAAGTGGAGCAATTTTTTAGAAAACCTGCCGCCAGTTTTAGTGCTTAAGCCAACACTTCTGTTTATTGTATTCCTAACTTCACAATACAGTAGCCCTCCACTTAAGTAAATTTCTCAGAGAGTGATTTGATGTTGAAAGTAGCTCCAGAATAGTCACATATACTGTTCTGTTAAAAAAAAAAAAAAAAGGCACAGACAAAAATAAGCAACCAAAATAACCCACACAGATCATAAGAAAAATTGTATTCTGTTGTACTCCAAGGTTTAGCAGAAGGAATAAGAACACAAGTCAAACTGCAAAAGCTGAGGAGGAGCCTGAGAAAGAATTTCCTATGAGTTGCAACATCTGTGAACCACTTAGCTACTGCTATGCTCTTTCTCACCTCTGCTTTTATGTTTCACATAATTTCTGTGAACATTTATATCGACGTCCACTACAGGCACTCTATAAGCATGCAGTGAGTCTGCATGATAGGTCTCATATGCGTTTTTAAAGGTATCAAATTCAGTTCTGCAATAACTGTGTCAATTCCCTTTTAAAAAAAGACAGAACTACACAAAGGGTCAAACACACTTCCTGATTCATCATGTTGTGTCCCCTGATATGAAAAACAACCCTTCTGTCTAATCCTCATTTTTAACTGTTTAATGGCATATTCTTGTCTCCAAAAGTCCCACAAGGTTGCTGTTCCATGAACTTGTTAATAGTCAAAATTTAGCCTAACATCAATCCTAAATTCATATGTTTAACTCACTTTCCTGTGCTAACCAGTATTTTTCCTTCTTCATATTTCTACCTGCACTGATATATGGAAATATGACTGTTCTCTTATGCATTAAAGTAATTGCCTACTTGTATGGAACTAACCCCTCTTTTGACCTCCTCTGGTACTGTATGATCTTTTCTTCCCTTAACCTTGTAGGATATGTTCTCTGTATTTGTTTCCTTCTGAGTTCTGCTGTATGGAGCACAAACCAACCACTTTACAGAATGATATTAAAATTTCCTTATCCGTCACACAAATATACTTCTTAATACACTTCTTGGCCTGCTTTTCATGCTATTACAATCAGTATTCACAGGTATCCCATAACGAACCAATAAATGAAGGTCTTGCTCTTACAGTTTTTTAACTTAGCCTAGTTTATACACAGTACTCTTTTAATTAATCCTTAAGTTCATGATCTACTTTGCATTATTACATTTCATTCCAATTCTAATTTTCAGTCTCTTAGCACCATCCCATGCATTATGTACATTGATATTCTGGCATGCAGGCAATACCTTAGCAATCATGTGTCATCAGCACATTTTTATTACTTGTTCCAAAGTCATTAATGAAATGAAAATCTTAAGTAAGATTGATCCCAAAAACAATCCCTGGGTGATTCTCTCTAGCCTTTTCAGTACCATTTATTATCTTTCCCACACAGACAGTCTCTTAGCTTGTTCTTTTCTTCTTTTTACCTGTCTCATTATATAGCACCAAAACACTTCCTTTCCTCCAGGTACAGGATTTATTTTGCCTAGAAACTGATTATCAGAAAAAGCTGTATATTCAATTGTCACATTCCAGACCAGAAAACTTTGTCTTATATTTGGTTTCTGTTCAGTTCTCCTCTTCATGTATATTGACTAAAGTGTGCTCTTCAGTTCTTTCTCAAGTGTCTGTTCTCAGCATCTACATTTTCCTCATAGTCAGGCTGTTTTCCTTTGCTCATAGAACTGCCTAACTATTCTGTGACATTCCTGGTAAGTACTGTTGTTGAGAAAATAACCATGAAACCTCCTCCTCCTATTTTTTTATGACTTTAAATCTCCACTTGCACTTCACAGTTGTTTTAACCATACCTTTAATCTATATATCTGCCTGAGTGTTTTCAGCAAATATTCCATGCATTTAAAACTGATTTTTCTCCTGTTAATATCTTGAGCTTAGTTAAGATACTCAGTTGCTACCTAACCTTAATTAAAATACTATGTCCTTAGAATCCTTCTATTGTTTGGTTCATTATCAGTGTTTCATCATTATCCATGATAATATTTTCTCCCCAGTTCTTCGCTTTGACGACGCACACAGAATCAACCCCACCCCCCCAAAAAAAAAAAAAATCTTGTACAAATCCTTCTGTATTCTCTTCTCTGGTTGTTTGACTCATAAATCTTTCATCTTCTGTTTCTTCACTGAGCTATGTAGTTACTTGTTCACATCATTTATCAATGACCAGGTGCCTTTTTCCCAAGTGGCCTCTGTGCCCTGACACAGCAATAATGCTTACCTTTCCTATATAGCTGCGCCAATACGAATTATTGCATCTTACTTCCATTAAAAAAGTTAAAAATTGCTGCCAACTAAGACTAAGTTCAATGAAATATCTCTGTTTTCTAATATGTTAGCTAACTTGTTTGTTTGTGACAGGGAGTAGACTCACCTCACTGAATGACTAACGGAAAAAATGCAGAAGTTTTTAGACACCAAATTTATAAGACTTTATCCCTATTTTGTAAGTGCACATCTGTCAGCAGAGAAAGTTTTCCTTTCATCAGAAACCATAAGCGTTCCCATCTTGGGAGTCATTATCTTCTGCTCATTCAAGAATGTTCTCTTTCCATCCCTCCTTGAATGTAATAGCAGGAAGAAAGACCTCTGGCTTCTGAAGGGTCTCTGTGAAGGTCCTATTGATCTGCTCTTCATCTGTGATAGTGCATTGCCTACTTATCTCCTTCCCCATCTCCTTCACCCTGTGGCTCAGCCCCTCAGACAGAGCTGAGGCTGCCATTGTACCTGATCCCTGGGAGAAGCATCAAGGAAGCCTGGCAACTTAACATCAGGACTTGTGTCCTTTCTGTGGAGATCAATCTGAATCTCCATCTGTCTTCTTGGATGATATCAACAACTTTGCATGACTCAGGAAGTCTCACTCAATCTTGATTAGTGTCTCAAGGCCTTTTTTGCATCCCTTTTCCACCAGCTGTCATGTCAACTGCTGGGTCAATCCCATTCACCATTCTCCTGAGAGTCATTGCCACTGAGCAAAAATAATCTAGGGGCTCCTAAGCAACATTCCCTAAAGTGGAAGCAGTTGAAGCTGAAGCTGTAAATAGTTCCTAATTAGGAAACACCAAAAAGAAGTAAAAGCCCAATTTTATTTGTGAACAACAAAAAAAAAGCTTAATTAATTGCCAAGTTTGAGGTGTTTAATAGGACATTTTTGCTCTTTTGGTCAAATCATGCACTGATTTTTTACAGTGCATAATTTTCTTCTTCATGTACAAAGTTCTTCAGAACTTTGATTTCCGTGAACATACTAAGGCTTATTTGTCAGTCTAACATGTCATCCAAAAGTAAAACCTATTGTCGTGGGTTAAAGTTAACTTAAAATTAACGTTGGCGCCAAAAAGGAATGTGGTGGGTTCGCCCT
>NW_010102179.1:0-331 GCF_000699245.1 Pterocles gutturalis
GTGGGGGGGGGTCTCCAGGGTGTCTTTTGGGGGGGTGTCCCTTGGGGGTGTCCCTGGGAGGTCTCTGGGGTGTCGCTGACCCCCCCGCAGGGGACGCACTGTCCTACCATGCCGGGAGCCCCTTCTCCACGCGGGACCGGGACCCCCGGGGCCGCCCCCGTCCCTGTGCCGTGGCCTATAGGGGGGCCTGGTGGTACCACAACTGCCACTACGCCAACCTCAACGGGCGCTACGGGACCCCCCGGGACCACCAGGTGAGGGGGGGGGCTATAGGTGTCTATAGGGTGTCTATAGGGTATCTATAGGGTGTCTATAGGATATCTATAGGGGC
>NW_010102179.1:515-1352 GCF_000699245.1 Pterocles gutturalis
AGGGTCTCTAGGTGTCTATAGGGTATATATAGGGTATCTATAGGGTCTCTAGGGCTCCATAGGTGTCTATTGGGCATCTATAGTGGTCTCTAGAGCTCTATAGGTGTCTATAGGGTCTCTAGGGCTCTATAGGTGTCTATGGGGTCTCTAGGGTTCTATAGGTGTCTCTAGGGTATCTATAGGAATCTCTAGAGCTCTATAGGTGTCTGTAGGGTGTCTCTAGAGCTCTATAGGGGTCTCTAGGGTATCTATAGGGTCTCTAGGGCTCTATAGGTGTCTGTAGGGTGTCTCTAGGGCTCTATAGGTGCCTATAGGGTATCTATAGGGTCTCTAGGGCTTTATAGGTGTCTATAGGGTCTCTAGGGTTCTACAGGTGTCTCTAGGGCATCTATAGGGTCTCTAGGGCTCTATAGGTGTCTGTAGGGTGTCTCTAGGGCTCTATAGGTGCCTATAGGGTATCTATAGGGTCTCTAGGGCTTTATAGGTGTCTATAGGGTCTCTAGGGTTCTACAGGTGTCTCTAGGGCATCTATAGGGTCTCTAGGGCTCTATAGGTGCCTATATTCCCCCCCCAGGGCATCACCTGGTTCCCCTGGAAGGGTTTCGAGTTCTCCATCCCCTTCACCGAGATGAAGCTGCGGCCCCAGCGCCACTGAGGGGGAGTGGGACCCCCAGCACTGGGGGAGTGGGACCCCGACAGGAGACGGGGCTTGGGGGTGTCCGAGGTGACGCTTTTATTGGGGGGGGGAATAAACGCTGGGGGTGACACCCCCCCACCTCATCTGGTGACCCCGTGTGTGGGGGGGTCAGGGGGATGGCAGGGGTCAGGGTTGGGGGT